>NC_139901.1:12233740-12413740 GCF_905171665.1 Trachurus trachurus
TCTGATGGTGAAACGGCACCATATCATGTTATTGGAGCTTTGACATTTAGAATAAGTTTCCTGCTCCAAGTCTGGACTCTTATCGATGCCCTGCAGGAGAGTCTGTCTGAAAATGTGCAGAGTTTTTAAATGATTATCACATCTTCTCCTCATCCACTCTTTTGTCACTTTTTCATTTTAGCACGATGCAGGCGGCTCCATGGGACACGTCCTGTTAGAGGCATTCTGGGAATGTCCACCTGGGAGGAGAGCCCAGGTGTTAGCAGAACTTGTTGGATGAGTCAGTGCCCCCCACCCCCACCATCCATCTGACCTGGAAAAGCCCTCAGGATGTCATGTCACCACACTGCCTCTGCATGCCAATGGCTGGTGTTGTTGGAGCCCAGGTAAGAGTTCATTCGCCAATTAAATGTGTAAATACATGTGCAGTAAGTGGACTTTATCTCTTTGGGGCTCTGTAGTGGCCTTCTGGGAAATTAAACAGAAGAATATATTACCACTTGGGTCTCTGTGCTCGCTGTGTTTTCTGTCCTCCCTCCTCCTCCAGGGATGCTGCTCAAAAGTCTGGGCCCCACGGAAACTGCTCTCTCGGGGCCCTGATATAGTGCTTATCTATAATCCCTGGCAACCCCAGTCACACGTAGGGCCCCTACAAATGGGCAAAGATATTCCCTGGGGAAGATTTAAATGTTAGATGGATATAAAGAAGATTGTTACTTTAGAGAAAACCCAGACTGGCTCATCAGTTCAGAGGGAGCTGGGAGAAGAGTGTGTCCTTCTCTTTGTCTGCTGAGTCTATCAATTCACATTTTCTTTTCTCTGCCCTCCACAACTGAAATGATCCCTCCTGGCGCTGTGTCTTCAAGGCTGGCTGCTCAGGTATAGTGGAGATATGCTGCCTGTCTTGTGACGCAGGTTTCATTTGTGCACCGTGCAGAATGAAGAAGCACTCCTGAGACACAGGGGATGGTGGAGGAGGGAGGGAGGGATGGAGGGAAGGAGGGATGGAGGGAAGCGATGACAGAAACGCCCACCAAGCATGGACTGTTTCTGGCAAATGAGAATCTGTTGTGCCTCCCTCTCCATCCAGATGCCAGGGCTGTGGGATTCCAAATTACGGCTGTAAATTTTGCACAAGTGCCTCATGCTTGACTACCCCTGATCTGGGTTTTCGCTCTCCTTTTTTCACCGCCGCTCTGTGCCTCCTTTCATTTGGTCTGTTTTAGTTTCTTTCTCTCTTTTTCTTCTGGCTCCCCCTGCTCCCTCCTACCTTCCCACATTCATGTCCTTGTTTTCAACCTTCCTCGTTTTTTTCTATCTGCTTTTTTTCCTGCGGCCTCTCAGAAAATATTTAATAATTCAAAAGCGGCTGTCAGTGGGAAACGTCAATCACTCTTCTCTAGGATGTAATTATTCTTTAAGTGAATGAACACCCTCTGTTTTTTTTTAAACAAGAGAGTGTACTATTATGTCTTTAGCTCCATCATTCTGGACAGAGTTTCTGCTGTGTAGCATCTCGCCTCCATCATCCTCCAGAACTTTGAGGAATTGTCCATTTACTGTGGTTTATTCATCAGCAGACGTTTCGCACAGATTCACCAGCACCCAGCTCACATCCTTTCATCTGATTCTACACACTGGTGAGATCTTGCGGCTTACTTCCTCATTGGGTCTTAATGCTTTAATATTTCATGCAGTTCAAGGCCTTCTTTGTAATTTGCAGGCACAGCACTTTTCTGGACAGTATTTGAATTATGTGCCTGCCGGCCATTCTCTGATTCAAGCAGGAAGCAGTCGTTTCCATGAAAAGAAATAGGGGTCACTTGTCATAATGGTGGAACACTTCTTTGCTAAATGGATGCTAAGATTAGCTCTTCTGTAAGAGGATGAGTCATTATAATCACTATGCAAAGTAAAGGAAGAAGCCATTCGACATTTCAGTGGACAGCCCTGTGATTCCAGCAACAATAGAGCAGGAGCTCCTGGGGGAGGTGAGATGAACATGAGTGGCAAATGTCGGGGTGGCCAAATTTTCCACCTCAAATTCCAATTAATTTCTTTCTTTTCTTTTTTTTTGTGTGTGTGCTAGATGCATTGACTGCTCCTCCATAAAATGTTAATGTGTGCTGCTGAGAGCAAGACAACATGAGGGGAAGCTGCAGAGACGAGACTGCTGTTCCAGGGCCGCAGAGTCACTTTGCCTCCGACTGCTTGACAAGCAAACACAAACGTCCTGCTGTGGCTGTTTGCTACGCTGACTGCCACGCAACACTTTAGCTCCATGGCTGAAAATACACAAAATAATTACAGCAGGATACAAGCCTGGACTATATATATGGAGGTTACAAGTGAACTTCTGGAGGAAGATGGGTTTTTTTAGGGAGATTGCTGGTTTTTAGGAAAAGAACCTTCACAAATCCACAAGCCCTTTTAATGTCTATCTCCTTTATTTTAACCTATGCAATTAAAAATGAAGGTGATTGCTGAGTCACACTGGACGTTAAGCATCTCCACAGATGTTATAGCTTATAGAGTTGAAATTTGACTACTGAAAGTTTATTGTTTATTGGATCCCCATTAGTTGTCACCATGGTGACGACTATTCTTCCTGGGGTCCCTAAAAAGCAAGACAAATAACAGTTCCTATACAGTGTTCCCAAAATAGAAATCACAAAAAATACAAAATACAAAAATAAAATAAGAAACAAGCAATTAAATTATTCCCATAAAAAAAACTCAGATCATTAAATAAAAATACTTAGATGACTAGGCAAATATTCCTACAGGCACATATAGTATATACATTCACATGCACCATGCATACACAGTACAAGTATATTATATACATAGTAGGTGTACAAGCACCTACACATACATACGCACACATATGCCCACACATTCAGAGGTCAGCTCATTAAGAGCTGTCTCTATACAAGTTTAAACTAGTAAATGGGCTTGTTTTAAAAAGTATTAATGGAAAGTTTTCATTCAAAGTCAAACATGCAAATCAATAAAACATGTTTTCTGTCTTTCTGGAGCATAACTTTGTGGAGGGATCCTCCCACTTTCCTGATCATGAAATGTTTCTACACCCTGATTAGACTCCACCTGTGGTGAACACTACAGACTCTGTCTACACAGACACACACATGTGTAAGATGCCACTATGTTGCCCAGGGCTGAGCTGCTAGTTTCAATAACAATATAGTGAATCCTAAAACTTGTATACTGACCAGTCCTTACACACAGCCATGTTTGTTTCAGGCAACAGGCAATCTCTTGCAAACCTTGACTAACATTCAAGGAGGAAAGGTTTGTGTTGTGTTGAAGTCATGTGACCTTGATGTAGGCTAGTTTGTTTTTAATCCAACTTATTTCTGGTGATCGTGTTCACAGTTGGCTGTAGTGAGAGCCCTTTAAGGGGCTGATATGACTTGTGAGGTGAGGATCACATGTCGGTGGTAGTTAATGAGCTCATCTGTTAGCATGTTTACTGCTGGCTATTGGCTAACCAACTGTTGTTGTACAGACTATCACAAATGAGATCACACTGGCTGTAGTTGTTTAAAAAAAAAAAAGTAACAAGTTATTAGAGCTAATAACTTGTTACTTTTTTTTTTGCATACACAGAAGTTTTGTAAATACTGTAAGAGCTCTCTTATTTACAACACTTCCATCTGAACTACTGCCAGTTGTGCTAACTGTTCTCAGCTGGGTCTGTGGATTATTGTTTAACTTGTAAAACATTAGTTGGTAATTTATGTAATTATCTACAGCAGTTTCCGACTTTATTTTCACACTAATGGTCTACTATTTAATTTTAGTAGTGGATGAACAACCAAGTAATTATTCTTTCATTACTGGCTCAGTCTTATTTACAGGTTGATCGAATATGTCTCTTGTATTTTTGGGTGAACCTTGGGTGAACTCGCATTGACATTTCCAACCCAAGGTGTATTTGAAAATGTTTTTTCCCTCCACTGTTTTTGGGCACGCTGATAAACTTTGCAGCACAGACGTGGTGAGATTCAGCGCTGCAGGGTGTTGTGCAACACAGTGCAGACTCCCCCTGTTTCCTTGTTTTATGATCTCCATGTTGAACCCTACAACAAATTGAGTAGTGGGATTTGCAGCTTTAATTCAACTCATGTCAACCCCAAAAAGATGACCCATGAGATATTCCTCTCCAGAGTTCTCCCCTCTCCCTCTCCGTCTCAATCAAAGTGCAATTTCAGCAGCACAGATTAAATTACTGCCCATCATTTCAACAGCTCTTACATAGACAGATAGCTTTTAAATTGCTGCAGAAAATCAGGAAGATCATCAATAGTGTTCCTTGTAATTTGCACTTTTACTGGAGAAATGATTGAGTGTAGCCAATAAATTTGACTTTTTACAGGAAATCTGAAAGAGTGAGACCTTACCTGCTGGCTACTCCCGCTGTGGAGGAAATATGGTCTTGTCTTTGTCTGAAGGATATTCAAAATTGAATTTCTGTGTGACAGAGGCGACTTCAGCATACCGAGTGACTCGCGGAGCGGTGATGACACCGGCATTGTTACGGTGACATTTTTACTCAATACAGCCATCTTATATTCTTCTGTTCTGGTTTATTACATTTTGGCTCTTAAGCATGAAATTTTATTCCTGACCTTGGGGAAAAAAATAGCTAGTCGACAAAATAAAGACATGAGAGCCACAGCTCCAGGACCAGCTCGTAGACTTTATCTGAGCTTTCAACCACTTCTCACCCTTCTCATCTGAGACATTTCCATGACAACTGTGAACATCTACTTGATGAGGACCGTGGGAAATGGTTGAAAGCTCATGGGATAGGTTGATCAAATGTATTTGGGAGGGGAATGAGGGCGAGCAGGAAAATGATCACTGTTCTTACTGTATAAGTCATTTCCTAGTTTTCCCAGTGACATTAGGTCTCTCTTGATTTCAGTTAAGTTTCAAATGATGAAACTTAATTTAGTGTGTAAGTAATGTAATGAAAGTAATAATACGAAGTCAAGATACTTAAAGTTGTATGTACTTAGTTATTGTCCTGTTATGATGGCTCCCGTTTGAAGCAGTCGTGAAGTTAGATTGTCTGCAGAGTCTCAATAAAAGATACATACAGTACATTCATACACACACACACATAGAAATATACACTAGAGAGACAAATGATAAAAACGTAGCCTGTTTTCAGTTAGGTCATGAAAGTTTGATTTTTATTATTGAAACGTTTATTATTTACCCTCTGTTATGTTGGGCGATGTGGGCCGTCAACATTTTTGAGATTTGTAGGCCATGAGTTGGAAAAGGTTGGAGACCACTGACTTAGATAATCTGCTTGTTTACAACTTGTCTGTTTATTTCTTGCCCCACTGAACTCTGTTATTTGTCGCTGTGTTCCCAGATCTCAGCTGTTACTTTACTCAGTCCAGTGTGAGTACAATAACCAAGAGGAATGATAACCAAAACAGATCGGACCCAAGTTGTAATAAACCAGAATTATCCTTTAATCTGACACTTGACAATAAGTTTGCAGTCATGCAAATACCTCCTTGTTTAAAGACATCACAACTTCTAAATCCTCCACAGAGAAAGTTCACTGAGAGCTTTTGCAGCTGCAACTTAACCGCACAAGCTTCTTTTCTCGCCTGCCCTACATTCTGCAGCCATATTGTTTGCATTCAAAGGCAGTGCCCACACAGCTGGAGGATAAGCCAAGTCTCCCGGCAGATAAAGTACGGCGCCACTGGCTGCTGCACCCTCTTTTCATTTCCCCCTGTCTACTGGGGTGTCAGAGGCTCCTGGCCACAGCTGGAAGATGAATAGTACTGCACCACTCCACTTTGTCATGGTGTCCAAGAAGGCTCTAAATGGCATTGAGAGACTCTCGGGCTCTCACAAATGGAATCTCTGCAGCCCAGTGTAACCTTGTATGTACAGAACAGCCTGAATCTTTAAAGTTGTCTGATTCCCTAGAGACTTACATGTAAAATCTCCTGTGGCCACTGTTGCTTGTTCACACTCCAGGCACTTTTGCACATTTCTGAGCAACACACCAGTGTGTCATTTCATCTGGCTTTTGAAATTGTCTTGAGAAGGATGTGATGATTGAGAACAAATAATCAGCATCACCACTTTTCAGAAGCCTGCCTTGCTTTATGCATTATCATGCTCTTCACTGTAGCTATGTGCTGCATTTATCTGTTTGTTACATGTGCAATGTCACATGTGTGCACAAATGAAACCTTGCCTTGAATTCCTTCAAAGTGCTTCGGCTGGAAAAACAGAGATAACAAAAATCTTCCAGCGCAGCTTCCTCTCTGTTCAGTCTGGTTGTTCCTCCACCAGGGGCAACAACACCTACCTGCTCTGTCTCACTGTTCTCATAGAAACACATCAAAGCAGCAGAGAGACAGACAGAAAACCAGAAAGAGAGAGAGAGAGAGTGAGAGAGGTGGAGATACTTTGTTACTGTACTGTTGCACTGTTGATTGTCCCTGTTGCTTTTTCTGCCACTAAGCCGTGTCACACATCTCTCTCTCCTCCTGTTATAGGTGAACACCAAAGTAGAACACAGCCTGTGCAAGATGCTGAGATTCACGGTGTCTGAGTCACCTACTCACCCAGCACAACCTGCAAGCATTTGTTGGTGTCTGGGTACTACATATTTCAGTGGTCTGAAGGTATCCCCTCCATGTTGAGCTTCTCCCTGTGTGATGAAAGCGGGGCTGACACATGAGAGAGCCCGGGGCCTGAGGAGTTTGGAACCAAGATTAAACCAGCGACGCCTGTAGGCCTACAGGCGGTGATTACAACAGCTCCCATTAAAAGCAGCCTTGATGAAAATCCACAGCGGCATGTGTCTATGGGAAGAGACGGGCAGACTAGGATGAGTTCATGGACGCCTCACAGACATGTGTAAAGTGAATGTTTTTGGGGTTGAGCGTTAGTGATAGTGGGGCATATGCAGCAGCAGCAACTGTTGTTGACTGTCATGACACCTTGTCCACAGCCAACAGAAACAGGAGTTAGTGGGATGAAGCCTGATGCATGAATTATAATTGTTCTCTCAGTTGAGCTTGTTCCATCTGTGGAAATCCTACAGCACAAACTAGGATCTTAAATATACTGTGAAAGCTCCATATGTTCTCTTCTGTGTTTGATCCATAAGAAGATATATCTGTGGATTTAAGAACCAAAAACCAAAAACCAGCTCAGTGTAGTTTTACAACTCCTCTCTTAATCATCTAATCATGAGTAAATGTCAGCCAATCAGAAGAGAAGAGGCTCTGAGCGTTTTTTTTCGGTTTGGCTGACTGTGTTCGGAGGGATCCAGTTAAAATAGATCAGATTTCAGGTAAAACTGAAAACATTTCTTCAAGTGTTGGATAGTGGGTCCAGGTGGGTTGGGCTTGGTGACTGCTTTGTTGTGACATCACAATGTCACAGAGGTCTTGATGGTTTGAAGGCTGTGCGCACTTCTCATTTTGATACTCCCACAGAACCTACTGTAGACCTGCTTTATAAATCACAATCTCACTTGATACGTTAAGGTGAGGCTGCATAACTTTGAATATTTTTCAAATATTCCTCTCACTAATGAAAAGTCTAATTCATTACCAGAAAACCACACCAGAATTTCATTTCAATACACTCAGGAGTTTTGCTGCCTCAACTTTAATGAGTGTAGTCTGACTTTAAAAAAAAATGTGTAAAATGTAAAAGAAACTTTTTAAAACATTCAATATTTACAAACCTTGTAAGTGGAATCACAGAGTCAGTCTGCTGACTTAAATCAAATAGTGACATGAAGCATTCATCATCATTACATCAGGTTTGTAAGGGCACTGGGCAGTTAGGGGATGCTCTGCTCTCGGAGACATGATTTCTACACTCCCTGCCCATGCAGGTTCAGTGACGGTGGCATTTCATGCAGGATGAGTTCAGGGCTGCCTGCTTTATGTTGTGTAACAGAGACGTTCTACTGTATGTTAATTCTATCATTTTTATTATCAATGTCCTTTACTGTAACATCACTGTAACATGTGATCACTTTATTTCAACAGTCACCTAATCTGAGCCCTCTGTATTGTGTTTGCAAGAATATGCATCTTTTTTTAACACTTTTTTTTTGGACATTTTATGCTTTTGTTAGATAGGATTGTAGAGACAGGAAATACGTAGGTACATGGAGAATGACAAGCCGTAAGGAATCCAGTTGCTGCAAAGACCTCACCTGCTCAGAGCTTGTTGACCCACATGGAGACCTATTGGCCGATGATCCAGTTCTGATGTATCTTCTTATGGATTAACGATTAGGAATAACTTCCAAAGAAGAATTCTGCACCTTGTGGTTATTGCCTCATGCCAAGTTTTAGCACAGGCTGAAGAAGCAGTGTTTCGTCTGTATGTTAACAGATGCATGTGGCCTTTGTCTCTCTCTGTCCTTACCTGAACTGCACTGGCCATAATCATGTTCTTTTCCTTGTTTTAATGCACAAACATTGCCAAGAGTGAGCACACTGATGTTTGAAAATGCTGACTTTGAACATAAACTGTGGTTTTGCAGGGTTTATTGATATTTCTGTGTTGTGTGGATTTTGTTTGGTCCATCATGAATGACCCAGAAATGTATCTGTAGACATGTTATCTACAGAAATGCCTTTGTCTGGTAACGTAACCTCACCTGCTCCTGCTCCTCCTCTCAGACACAGTGTGTCACTGGTTTGCTGTTTGGGGGACACTGGAGCTGGGTTTCAGCATCAGTTGAGAGTTCAGCACCCCGAAGAAAGCCTTAGGAAATGAATGGAAAGCCAGAGTGACAACATGCTTTAATTGCCACTTGTATACATACAATAAACAGTATACAATAAAGGCAGCTTCCAATCCCAACCCAAGTTTTAGCAGAGAACTTCTGACTGTTTTAAGACTTGATGTATTTAGTTTTTACCTCTCAATGTAAGCATGCTTAGGCTGATTTGTCTAGATTCTGTTGCTCCATATTGTGTTTCTAGTGTTCACTAACTCTTATATCTTTCTCTGTGGCATTCTCCAGTCTCCCTGGTCTCCTGGTGATGAGTAGGACACATCTTCCTTTTAATGTCTTCTAAACACTACCAACACAGCACGGCAGGTGAGTCACCTTTATTCTATTCACTTACATGCGATAATAGGGTGTCAGATTCAAACCTGTCCCCCGGCACACAATGGCAGGTGGGAACCAAAAGTAAAATGTTTCACCTACAAAAGTATACAGATATTAGTGGATGTAACATTTTAATCAGGAGGTAGAGTGGGTTGTCTACCAGTCAGAAAGTTGGTGGTTCGATGCCCATCTCTGTTCATGGGCAAGATACTGAACTCTAAATTCTGCCCCAAGGTGTCATCACTGTGTGAATATGTGTGTATGGCAGAAAATCCTTTTATTTGCTGTGTTATTGTGCATGTGAATTGGTGAATGTGACTGGTGGTAAGTGCTTCGAGTGGTGCTTAAGACTAGAAAATCTCCATATAAATGCAGTCCATTAATGCTTGATTAAAATAATCCAAATGTGAACAATAATTAATGATAGAATATGACATATCTCCACGTGTGTCCACAAAGGGGGAAAATTGTAGAACGTAGGACACAGAAAGAACAGGCCCAGAAAAAGGAGGTCATGGAGGTGGTGTGGGCAGTGGTGGGGGGTGACTCAGGGAATCTTCCTTTTGTTGCTTGGTGTGGTGGATAGTGCTGGTGTGTCACAACATCAGGGCTTAATGAGGCTTTGAGCCTTGTTCATCACTGATATTTCCGGTAGAGTTAATTCTGACACAAAAACTTAACACATGTCCCTGTGTGAGTGGTCTCCTGCCACCACTGCTGGGACGGCTCGAACCAAGGGGCCCCGTGCAAGAACAATAGACTGTTGGCAGCGTGCCGAGTTCAGCCTTTGAAAGTCTTTTAGCTGAGCAGTCCTTTCAGCACTGACAAAATGCTTTTCGAGGATGTGAAGGCTATCATTTGATCCGGACTATAGAGAGAAACCTTACATCAGGAGTAGGTTCTTCAATTTTGTTTGGCAGCGAGTTCATTTATTCCACTTAGCATGAAGAGGTAGAGGAATGAGCTATGCACCCTTGACTGTGAAAAAAGAAGGCAAAAAATACCTCTCTGGAATTTGTTACTCTATGCCGTGTTCAACAAAAAGCGCAAACACAGGCAAACAATGGTTCTGACATGATATCGATATTCAGCACTCTTCTGTCCCTCTGTTCTGCAGGGCTGCAATTTAAGCCACGTTTCTTAGCAAAAGGAGAAGTGTGAAAGTTGTATGTTTTAAGGGGATTAGATGTGTATGGCTGAGTGATGTATGTAAGAAAACACAAGGCATAACAATGTGACTTCTCAGCTCTATCAGCAGCAGCTGAGAGAAAGTACTTAAACAGCGGAGCTACACAATCAACTGTTATTTTTAGGTGTACCATCACCGTAAGTGGTGCTTAGAAAAATGCAGGAAAAGTTTCTAGCAGGGATTGAAAGTCCCACCTAGGAGGATTTAATTAGCGCTTTGAATGAATAACATTTCACCAATTTCTCTGTCTGTCCTTGGTAATCAGTTCTGGGCCATTAATGAGAGGATGACTATCGACTGACGGAGCAGGCTGCTGATAATTGAATGTGTAGAGGCCATTAAACATTCCTAATCAAAACCAAACACTCCAAAGCCACAGTTCCTGCAGAACAATGAGACACGACAACAATGGAAGTATGTTTGTTTGGGGGGAGAAAAAAATGTCTTTGTATACGTCCTCATCTACAAGGTCGGTCTTTGTTTTTTATTGGGATATCGGTGGCAACAGTTTGGAAGTTGACAGGCCAGAAAATAGGCTGGATTTCTCAGGGCATGGCACCATATTGAATTTCTCATGTTAGTGTTTTGATCCAAACAACTGAGAGGCGACAGACAAGAAAAACACTTTGTAATTGAAATGTTCTCAGAGGCTCCATCTCACATGCAAACAGGGCAGTAAATCACTAACAGTGACAACGGTGTGGTGTTGGAAATCACTGCCCTTTCTATTGACTTGGCATTATTGATCCAACTTCACCATTACTGCAACTCATATGAAGTTAGTAAGTCAATATTACTAGTTAAAGCAGAAGTAAGCGATCCGGTCGTTTTGGCTAATGCTGCGTTCCAGGCAGGCTTTTGAAACCGTAAATTACAGCTTCAAGTCACAACTTAAGACTTTGTAGCGTTTCAGGCAACCCACTCGTGTTTTTCCGACCTGTTTTACCGGTGAAAGTCACTATAACGGCCACTCGTAACTTCCGACCCGTGAACTCGTACCAGATCGAACTGGTATGACTTCACAGGTCGGAAAAACACGAGTTACGAGTTTCCTTGAACGCACCATAACAGTCCTCGTCCCTACGTCACCACATTCACGGCGTCCCTTGGCTGCACACACAGCCCTGCATGCCGTTCTCTCTCCTCATTGGATAAAAACTGTAGGATACGATAAATGTTTTCTCCTCGGCTCAGAGCAGAGCAGAGTGACTGACAGACCCATGATTCAGACCAAACACTCTATGTAAGTGATTGCTGTCGGAAGATATAACTATTTAAGACTTATATTAACACAAATATATCATTTACTTCTGCTTTAACAACCGCACCCGTGTAGCCTCTGCTTTAGCCTCGTGGTCTTGTTTAGTGTAATTCTTAAGTTTTTTTGTCCAGTTGAAACCAAATTGGTGAAATGAACTGTGAATGTTCAAGTTGAAATACTCAAAATTGTCTTTATTAATGCCACAACAGCCCAAAATACTTCAATCAGAACAATGGAACTACAAATTCAAAAACACTAGGCTACTCTTTCTACATACTGCCTTGTTTTGGTCCAAGTCAAAGGCCAAAGCTCAGGTCATAGAGGTGGCCTTCCATGCTGAAGCTGAAGCTTATTATGCTCAAGGTGTTTCACTTAGAGCTCCCACTAGAGGCCTGGAGCACTTCTGTTGTGTTGTCCAGATAAGCAGCATTTTTGTTGCATTTGTTTTGGGGGCTTGCATGTTTTTGTTGTTGCATGGTTTTGTTATCTGCAGCACTGTTCTGTTGTTATACAGTATCTGCCCTCCTCCTTTTCGGCCTTTTGCAATGAGTTTACAGTTGCCCACCATACTTTACATGTACCTCCTCCATGCTACTCCCAGAAATCATGTAGCATAAGGCAAATACTACAGCTATTTCTGGTCTCTGACGTTGATGAGCGATGAGTGTCAGTCAGGCAGGTAGTACAGGACTTAATGTTTTGACTAAACCTCATATATGATTGAATGATTGATTGATTGATTGATTGATTGATTGATTGATTGATTGATTGATTGATTGATTGATTGATTGATTGATTGATTGATTGATTCATCACATAAACATATTGTTGTTGACATGTTGAATGATTCAGTGTGTATTAGTCTTGTTCCCACATCACTCTGCTACAATACATTTTTTAATGCAAACAAATGTCATTATATGCAAATCTATGGAGTCCTATAGGCTTTTATGGCAATGTTGAAAAGATTATCAGCCCAGGGTGTTTGGAGCTGGAAACGTATACGCCCCCACACGCTGTATTCACAGACCCACTTTGTTTACATCTATCTGCATATGAGACGAGCAAAGCAGACATTTAATTATGTGACAATACTACTGTTAATTTAAGCTGCTGGTGGTTTCGTTAGGTCTGTGCAGACACGCATGTTAATGCTGTAGTAGGTTGATGTCACACAGAGATGATCCATAGGAAGTAAAGAGGGAAAAACTCTCCAAGTCCGAATCATTATGAGGAGCACGTTGCATCTTCAGTAATTGCACAAGGGGCCTTGCTGTTGCACTTGAATGTGTTTGTGTTGTTCTTTCAAGGTCTGCTGCGCCTCAAAAGGACAGACGCTCCTTTCCCTTTCTGCAGTGACTTGTCAACATGACTCTCTGTCCAGCAGAGCAGAAAAAGGGGTCCAGCCCTTGTCCCGTCTGACTGGCATGTTGCTCACATTGTCCGGATGATGGGAGTGAGAGGGGAGTTGTGCTTGTAAATACCGAACAGACATCCATGTGGAACATGGAAAGATATTTCAGAAGGCAGAGTAGATGGCTGCTGCCAGCGTCGGCAGGTCAGGCCACGTATGATAAAACCACCAGGATCCTGTGGGGTTACCTGATTTACCAAACTCTCTAAAGCAGTGAGGCTTTATATCTGAGTCCTACAATGACATATTAAGGCCATTGTAAGAGCTGAAAGAAATGGTGGTAAATTCAAATTAATTTTAAAACTGCAGATTTTCAAGCTTAAAGTTGCAAAGTATATTATGGGAAAACACTCACAAGTTTGCAAGAGAAAACCTAAAGAAAATTGTGTTTTTTCTTCTATCAAGGAAAGGAACACATCTACACTTTGCAAAGTTGGACAGACGTTTGTTTTGGATGTTTCTGCCTGCATTGGAAAGTCTCATCAAACTGTACTTTAGCCAAGAATCACCAGATCCAGTAGGATCCGCAGAAGGTTTTTTTTCCAAATACATTTGTGCTTAAAACTTGTAATTTTGAGTTTTAAACTCAGAAATTGACACTCTTTTTCTTCCTTCTTGTCCTGTTTTAAATCTACAATGACCAAATACACATAGTCATAGTATCCTGCTGGTTCACAGTTTTTCCACAATCAGGCTGCTGCCTAATCTTGCTTTGTGTTCTGAATAAGAACAAGTAATTGCACAAAGTCCATGAAAAGAAGCAATTGGATGTGAAATGATGGCAAGGACTGATGTAGAGAGACGCATTCCCACGAGTTCAAACTATCAGAGCAAAACAACTCAGCTGACTTTTACTAAAATGTGACTAAATAGAGGTTTGGTTTTTTGGCGGTGTGGCTACATGGAGGCTTTTGGTGAAAATGTCAGGTTTTGAATATCAGTGAAGGTGGTGAGCACAGAGGCTCATGGAGGAGGAGATAGTGCTGCAGGAATTGAGGGGGTGGACATGTCTCTGTGACATTTTGGTCACTTTTCTTTTTTCACTCTTAGGTTGGCCCAACATTGGGATTGAAGCTGCAGTGAATCCAAGCAGAAAACATCAGGTGTCCTGAGAAAATGAGCAAGGTAGCAACTTTTCAGAGCTGCACCTTTCAGGCCCAGTGGCAGTGAGTGCTTTTACTCAACAGACAGATTTTTTTTTGTTGTTGCAAAAACAGAAGCACAACTTTAAGGTGTCAAGTTCAGAATTTCTTCTGATGACCACACAGTTTGTACATTTGTGGCAGTGGCAGTAAAAGTTTAGTTGTCCAGTATTTTGCAGAGGAAAGGTCCATTTTATCCCCCACATGCTCCTGCAGCAGAGCTGGTGAGCAGCTGGTGGCTGGAAACCGAGGACTGGAGCTGTGAGTCCATGTGGATGTGGCCTGTCTTAGTCTGATATGAGCTAACAAATCACATCGCCTGCTTACGCTAATGCCCACACGCATAAATGTGGCGAGTCCCAATTTACTTTTTCCCCCCAATGATTTGACAAATGTCGCAATTAACTGTAACAAATGCTCCACCTGTTCCACCACAGCATGTTCACGTGAAGTGTTGTGAACAGGAGTGATTAACAAAACAGGAATTTAGCTGCAATCAGCAGCAGTCACTTCTGGAAAAAGATGTCTGTCTGTCTGTCTGTCTGTCTGTCTGTCTGTCTGTCTGTCTGTCTATCTATCTATCTATCTATCTATCTATCTATCTATCTATCTATCTATCTATCTATCTATCTATCTATCTATCTATCTATCTATCTATCTGTCTGTCTGTCTGTCTATCTATCTATCTATCTATCTATCTATCTATCTATCTATCTATCTATCTATCTATCTATCTATCTATATATCTATCTATCTATCTATCTATCTATCTATCTATCTATCTATCTATCTATCTATCTATCTATCTATCTATCTATCTATCTATCTATCTATCTATCTATCTATCTATCTATCTATCTATCTATCTATCTATCTATCTATCTATCTATTCCTCCCATCTCTCATTCTTTCTATGTCCATTCTTACTATCTCACATTTTGTTCCTTCTTGCCCTCTTCTTCCTGTCTCTCTGTCCCCCAACCCCCACAGCACCACCGCCACCTTTTGTTGTTGTTTGTACTTCTTCTCCTCTGTCTGGATCTGTCCATCATTTGTGTCTCACAAATGGACCGAAGATGAAAACATGTAAAAGAGACACAGCTCTGTTGTTTCTGGTCGTCTTGGTTGCTTCTTTTTGGTTTTGTCTTTGGAGGTTTTCACACCTCTGCTGTCTGATGGGAGTTTCCTCTGTACTGATGTCATCTCCAGATGCTGCAGCCTCAACCTCAACGTCGTTTCCTCAGCACTGCACTCTCACATAGCTGCTTCAGATGCAACAGTTTCATTCAAGATCTACAGTCTTACACATGTACTGTGTGCTCAGGAGGTAGAGCGGGTTGTCCACTAACCGGAAGGTCGGTGGTTCGATTCCAAGCTCCTCCTGGCAACATGTCGAAGTGTCCTTGGGCAAGACACTGAACCCACACTTGCCCCCCGATGCGTCCATTGGGTGTACGAATGTGTGAAGGCTTAGTTTCCCGCGCTGTATGAATGTTTGTGTGAAAGGGTGAATGTGACCAACAGTGTAAAGCGCTTTGAGTGGTCCAAGAGACTAGCTTTACCATTTAAACATTGTACATTACACTGGTATATGTTCGTCAGACCCTCTCACAGCAGCAGGACCACCTGCTTCACCTGTTTCACATCAGTTTAACTTGTTCCAGTATAAAAACCATTGGTGCAGAGTCCCAGGTGAAGTGAGAGAAGCTTCCTTCTCTGACTTCCACTCAACACGATGAGCTTTGAATGAAAAACTCCCGAAGAGGACGATGTTCCCTCCTCATAATAAAATTAACAGCAGGATGTGAACTTACTTTACGACCCTTTGCAGCATTCTGGCTGTGAATCTCAAGAAAAGGACAAGACAAGATGAAGTGCTTTTGGTGCAGAGAAAAGGTGGCATCCAACAAAATGAAAAATATATAGTATATGAATTTACCACAAGAGGAAAGTCGGCTGCAATTCGGGCACAAAAGGCCGCTTCTTTGTCCAGAATATATGGGTGACAAATAGATTCGACCCCCTGTTCCACAGCATTTTTTATTTTATTTCTGTCTGTCATTTAATTTCTTCTTTTGGGTGTATTTTTCTTTTCCTGTATTTGTCCTTTAAGATTTTCTTGTAACTGCTCAACACGCCTCTTGTCCATTTTTTTCTGCTTTAAGCTGCACACAATTTTAATCTTTTGTGGAATCCAACTTTAGTAAGTTTTTATATGTTTTTGTGCACTGTCTTTGTTTGTTGGAAGTTTTATCACCAGGCCAACAAAATTACTTTGCTGTTACCATCTTAACCACACCAGGCCCGACAGAAAGGGACCAGTTCCAATATGATGCTGAAGAACGGGGACCAACTGTACTTCTGCTGTGATGACACCTGACGTCTGACTACTCTGAGGTATCGACTTTAAAGGAGACATATTATTCCACAAATTAAAATAAAGACATGTCTGTGACATGCTTTGGTCAAAATACCGCAAGGATCAAACATCACAGCACTCTTTTCATCCGCTCAAAACAACCCTGTTCAGAATATCTGGTTTCAGTGCCTGTCCCTTTAAATTCAAATGAACCACTGCTTGCCCCACCCCACCCCTTCTACTGGCCCCAGGTAGGGGTGGTATTATGCAAATTCCAATCGGTTCTGTGGTCACTCTGACCCACATGCTCATTTCACTGTTGCCAGACGAAAGGATCTGTTAATGTTGTCATTCAAAGATCAACTTTTTTCATCGATGTGATGCTAACCTTTTTGTTCTATGTTCATTATTGATACTTAATATATAAATAAATATTATTTTATGCCATATCTAGTGTTATTGTAGAAACAGGGGACAGCAGCTGACATGGCTCCTCGCACAGGGAACAAAATAGGTCATTTGTATGGGTCTGTAGGTTTTAAAAAGGTTTTATATGAATTAAACAAATTGGTAATGTTAATTTGAGGTTTAGAGGTGTTGGTAGGTAGCTTTTCTTACCTTTGCATACATGTATTTTGCGCTACATTAGCTGGCCTTTAGATTTAGATTTATTAGGCACAAGAGTGGTGTTGATCTTCTCATTAAACCGTCAGCATCTATGCACATAAACTAATCTGATCATAATGACATTGGAGGGAGTATCTCGTTGATGCAATGAACTACTTCCCCCCACCTGCACAACTGATACATCTTTAAAGTCACAGCTGACTCACAAAGTCAGTAACATTAATGAGAATCTTTGATAAAGTGTAATAATCACATATATTAGACAGTTATAAAGCCTAAGCACAAGCTTCAAACATTGGGCATGAATAAATACGAAAATTAAAATGGCAGCATTCTTACAACCCTGTCAGTCACAGTGACGGATTATGATTTATTACACTGCAACCCCTGCTGGTGCGTCATTCACACAGACTGAAACGTGGTTCTTAGCCCAGCACAGACCCCAAGCCGAACTCTGTAGCTCATCCACAATCTGCCATGCAGGTAAACTACGGCCCGAACCCTAACCCTAAGATATCGTGGCAGAAAATCGACACAGTATCCCTTTAATAATCAAGAAATGCATAGTCTTTGCAGTGCGGGTGATTCTTCATACATTACAGTGATAATGTGACAGGCCTTGGCCCCGGCTCATACGTCATCATAAAAGCCATTCAGTGAAAGGCTCATAGCACAGCAGCGCATTGGGGGAACTTCTCCATCTGCTAATAAAGTGCACATTCACTGGTCATGGAATCTGCTGTGTGTGTATGTGTGTGTGTGTGTGAAAGAGATGGGGATGAGTTATAGTAATGGTCCTCGAGTGGCAGGGGAGTCTTAAATGGTGCTCTTTCAGAAGACAGACTGGCATCTGCAAAGCTTTAGCTCTCTCTCTCTGTCTATCTCACTCACACACACACAAACACAGGAAAGCATGTGGCCCTATGTGCACACTTGAGACTTGATGTGATATTATGTTGGATGTGATACAGTAACTTCTGCTATAAAGAGCTCCGAGGCCCTGCACATGCTGTAACTCCAGGCCTGTAAAGGGACAAACGTCTCCCCATTTCCCCTGAATGCTGTGCTAAATGTTAAGTGTAGACCATGCAGCCCTCAAGGGCATTCTGCACCCACCAAAGAGGACATAAAGACATGGAGAGAAGTAACACGTCATGCGGGGAGTCTGGTGCTGCTGTGTCTCCCTATGGGCTGAGACGGTACATATCCATGTGTATAAATAAGCATCATCATCTTGAGTTTGCGATTTATAGCCTGAGAGCTCAAAGTTTTTTTTCCCCCACTTTGAGGAGGGAATTGGGACACTGTGTGTGTGTGTGTGTGTGTGTGTGTGTGTGTGAGAGAGAGAGAGAGAGAGAGAGAGAGAGAGAGAGAGAGAGCAGATGGAAACACTAACTCAAGGCAACTCGGTGTGCAGCAGCAGCAGTAGTGTTTCCTTCCATGGATTGGGGGGAGAGAGGAGGAGGGGGTCCCTCTTGTTCGGTGTCGCCTGCATGCAAATGCAGCGGAGTGGGGACTGAACCAGTCTGCGTTAGCGCGCCCACCTCTCACCAGCACTTGACTTTGCGCGGAGCAGAGCTTTTCCTCTGAGCTCGTGGAACCACAGGCGCCACCATTGAGAATTTTCCAGAGCCTCCTCCACCACTAAGGCTCATACAGGTGACAAACAGTGGCCAACTTCACCGCACCGCCCGTGCCGACGCGCTCGCAGTGCGTGTTTGTCCAGCGGCGGTGCGCTGCGTGAGATCCGCCGCTCTTGTTTTGACGTGACATTTCCTCTTGCGCCGCCGCTCGTGCATATGTGACCACATATGACGCATTTGCGCCTATAGCTGTTTCTTTCTTCTTCTTTTTCTCAAACGCCGGTTTTGGATGCGTTTTTTTTTTTTTTTTGGAAGGGAACAAGTTTCCGCGCTGATTGGTGTGCTCGTCATGTCCGCCTGGGTTCACTTGCGCGTTTCTCCGTAGAGTCGCGCAGAGCAGCGCGGGGCATCGGTGCAGAAGTTGTTGGTGGATTGTAAGAATAAGAGTGCGGAGCGCGGCGGAGGAAGAAAAAAGGTAGCGGCGGCTGAATTCATACAGCCAGCATCATCAGCATCTCCGCGTGAGGATCAAAACTGCGGGAGACCGCTGCTGCTGCTGCTCAATCCTCCTCATCCTCACTCCTCTTCATCCTCGCACTTTCCCCCCTCTTTCCTCTCGCCGGTGAATTCCAGCTCCTGAATCCACAGCTGCGTAAACTTGGCCAAATCTGGTGACATTGTAGCCTCCGTGTGTGTGAGTGTGTGTGTATGTGCGTGCGTACATGTGTGAGTGTGTGAGTGTGTAGCATGTGTGTGTGCGCCGAGGCAGCCTGGATGGATATGCGGCTCACCGAGGGAATCTGAAAAAGCAAAGGGGGGATTACTATCGGTCCCTCTCCTATTATAACCTCAAAATGGATGCCGACGACGGGCTGTGGAGACGCCACTGGATTAGCCACTCTTGTCCTGATCTGTTTGACATCTAAGCGGCACGAGTGTTCAAAGTTTGGATAATCTACAAGGCTGAAGGTGTAGGATGCAGTCAGGAGCGAAGACCCTCTCCGCAGGTGGAGGTGCGTCACTCTGCTGCCTGCTGCTCCTCTGGCTCATCTACTCCCATCTGCTTAGAGAGGGTAAGGGCACTTCCACTTATTTATTACTTTGTCAGCAGCACCGCTGTCTCTGTGGGCTTTTTACATGCAGCTGCACATGCGGTGGTCAGATGCTGTGGCCCTGTGGAAAAATGCCTATAATGTCCAATAAAACAGGCCCACAGGGACTTGTAACGTGCTGTGCCCATAACTAGGCAATTTATAGTGACCTTGTTGTTCTTTGTGTGATTATATTTTTTGTTGTTGATGATTTGTTGTTTCTATCCCTGTGGGAGTCACCTATAGTACACAGAGAATGATGTGATTTAACACTATTATAGTGGACTTCATAATGACCATATTTTAACAATAGTGCTTTTGGATACTTTTTTAAGTGTATACAGTTGATTTTGAATAGTTGCAGCTGGTTTCCAAACTAATCTCATCATTTGTTCATATTCTGATGCAGAAATATGAAGCAGGCTCTGTGGGATTATAATTTAGTCTTGATGTAAATGAGCTTCAGGTGAAAAAAACAACACACTTTTCTTGTGCTGATTCCCTGCGCAGACAGAAAAAAGGCCTGACTTCTGCCTTCACAGCTGTATAATTTCACTGAGGTTATGGCTGTATCCATCCACGCCATGCTTTCCTCGTGAATAATACATTGACTGGTGCAATTACACCTTCACCCTGACACAGAATAGAAAGCAAAAGGATGTTTCCCTGCTCTTCATTGGCTGCCGTCCATGACAAAACACTGTGGATTCCAGTGCAGTCAGAGAGACACAGAGAACAGGCTTAAAGCACTGGAACTTGTTGGGAGATGTTGAACACTAAGTTTGCAGATTAGATCTTTTAATCAAGCATTGGCCAGCAGCATAATTACCGCTGTGGAGGAGGGATAGTGCCTACATCAATGTCTTTGGCAGCTTGCCGGGAACAAAAGTAGACACTGATGTGAAAAATGAACTGCCTGTGCACTGAAATGTGCTCCCTTTGCCTCTAATTTGCAGTGTTTTCTCCCAGAATGCTACTGTCACCAGCCTCTTATTGCCACCCGTGAACTGAACCGTCTTTGCATATTATCTGAGGAGCCACACCAACCACCCTCCCCTCCCCTTCCTCCCTCAGCCATTATTGACTCATTTTCAACTGAAAATGATCTCATTAGCGTATTATTGTACTAAATCACTCAATCAATCTGTTGTGAACTTTGCTACCCCCTGATATTCCTGCAGTAAATAGATTCTCCTGGGTTGGGCCTGATGGTTAAAACCCTGGATACAATTCTGGCTTTGACACCCTGCATGTTGCTCACTCCTCTTCCCAGTGCTTAGCTGAATTTTAAGAATGAAGCGTGTAGTGCTTTTAATCTGTAATTTTAATCTTCAAATCCCTAAAACCCCCCTTTGAAACAGCTGCGTTGGCCACTAACCGCTGCTGTGTATGATGTTTCATCATAATGAGACTCTGTTTTTTGAGCGGTGTGGACTTTACGCCACTTCTCATCACAAGATACCAACTCTTTACTTTCATCTGCATGACCCCCGAGGGGCCCCCGGAAGCGTCGTGGAGTGTGGGTTAACTTGCGGGCAGCAGGGTTGAAGCCTTGTGGTGAGTGGCTGCATCACCTCCACCCACTCCATAGCTCATCTGTCATGGCGGCCAGGACAGGAAATCAAAGCGCAGCAGCCCTGTCCACGCACACCATTGGGCCAGCGCCCGTCACGATGAATGGCCTGTCAGCCGCTCTCAACGTTGCCAGTTTATTCAACAATAAATTTGGAAATGTCTGGATTCTCCTCGCTGGATCACATTCCGGTTCAGTGGTGCAGTCAGAGCAGTGGCAACTTCTCTCTGCTTTGTCAACCACAAACCTTTGGGCTGGTGTGTGACGAGGTGCAGGATAGGGCTGGCTGGATTTTTGCCCACATTTGTAAGGTTGGAGAGGTGAGCGGTCCGTCTGCCTCAGCTCACAGAATTCAAATGACAAAAATGAATTTCAACCTGAAGGGGCAGCATAGAAATTCCTCACATTCCTCCTGAAATGATAAAACGAGGAAACAGCCATCCCCAAAATTTCCTCACCTCTCAGATGCAAAGGTGATGCTCACTGCTGAGGTGTCTCTGCACCTCAAACAGATTGTACAGCGGCCTATGTTATAGCATCTTTTTTAACACTGGAACAAATGAATGTAGGTGTGTGCTGAATGATGATCTGAGCATTTTAGCTCATTTTAGCTCATTATTTCACATACTTTTCTTCCACCAGTCTCATGTCAGCCTGCAGAAGGCAGCAACAATACACTGATAAAACCAACAGCCTGCTCCCTGCCCTGCATCACACAGAAGACGTACAAAGTTTGCAACTAGCTGGAGAGTAAAGTTGAACATCTAGCAGCTGAAGAACCAGGTGGCAGGAGCTTATAGGGGAGTAAATATTGGAGCTGCGTTCCTCAGGTAGCCAGAACTCGACGCCAAATTCATGCTAATGCTGCCCTGTGTGTGTTGGATGTAAATGAAGGCATCCAATAAGCATTTCAGATGGATGATTTGGGAGTTTCAAGTTTCTGCTGTTTGTCTTCTCAGGTAGCTAACTACTATAAAAGTCCATGTTAAACCTCACTACCTGATCACCTGTAATAAAACACCTATAAACACACTCACGGACCATTATTACATGACCAAGTCATTGTATGCAGCATCAATAATATATATATAGTTTATTAATCATTTACTGACACTTTATAGATGAGCTTATGAACCACTGACATCTCCTGATAATTAGTTAGCAATTGATTTAATATTTGATTTATACATGCTGAATCCATACAACCATTAAACAAATTATACATGAGCTCATTAATTCAGAGTTAACCATTTTTTACTGTGTTTATTAACCACATAATCAGTGTAGGAAGAATGCTTCATAAATGATTATTATTATTTAATAATGTTTAATTAATGTTTACTTGTGTGTAGATATTAGAAGTATTACCAAGAGACTTTTATTTAAAATATGGGAGAATATCATTGATACAACTACAGAACTGACTCAAATTTAAATGTACAGTTGTGTTTCCTAAACTTAGTTTCATCTGATTACAACACAGAGCAATGCTGCTTTTTACAGTGCATGTCATCATAAACACACCACTTGATATGTTTGAAGAATCTGAACACAAACAGCAATGTCCTGAAGCCGAGAGGCAGACACAACAATCCATCCTGCCATCCTGTCATCCTGATCTGCTGCACAAGCTGTCGATGGTAATGACAGCACACGTTTTACGAGACGCATCCACGGGCTCTGTCACTAAATTTTGAGGTGACTCACGTCAACTTCACAATCAGCACAGAGCTTCATTGATAACAGCGCTGTGATGCTTCCTGTCCAAATATAATTTACAGACCAAACAGAGTTTTTTTTTTTTAATCCTTGTAAATTATCCTGGATGCCATCACAGCTGCTTTTTTCCAACAATTCATCTCCCGTGTGTAGACTGGAAGTCTTCATGGGGTGCCAGAGTGATGAATTTAGAAATCTTTGGTTGATATTCTCTTTTAACTCGGGGAGCAGGGGCTATCCATTCAAGCATTAAACCAATCAGAGGAGCAGAGAATTACACTCTTTTTTCAAGTGAAAAGGATGATTTTCATTCTAGTCTTCTTCAAGGCGACATTAAGGATGCAAAGAGAGACCTGCTTTGATTATGACCTTGGCTGTAAATTGTAAGCAAATCATTGAGGCCTTCTTCTATAGGCAGTGAAGCTGTAAAAGTATGAGCATCTTTATGGGACAAAATGAAAAGAATTTTTACAGCTAAATCAATTTGGCAGCACACAAAGCTCATATCTCATAGCCCCCTGAATATGAATTCTTTCTAGCCGTCAGCTTTGACCTCCCTTGTGGTTGAGTGTAGTGCACTGCTCAGTGGATTTCTGCATTGTTATTTTCTCTGCAGAAAGCTCTGGGCTTGAAACTGCTCCATCATTGGCAGAGTGGTGTAAATGATTTGAGTTATGTCGCTTCAGTCTTGTGTCCTGCTCTATTTTCTGCCTGATGCCAAGATCACATTTTCTGCAAGGGCTGTGCTTGAATATCAAACTCACAGTTCACGCAATCGTGCATTACGCTGCCGCACTTATGGTGGGGGCATAATGGTTCGTCTGACGCTCACTATTTTCTCTGTGTTTACATTAAAGTGGGAGGGCATCCTGGAGGGCTATCAGAGTGAAATTTGAAGTGAGTCACCTTAGCTTTACAGCCCTCTCTGCATTACATTCAGCAGAGCTACTGTTTGCTTCTGCAAAGGCATATTGCACATTTACTCTTTATGCCTGAAGCCTGTATTCATCCACAACCCATTTGTCTGAGTATACTGAGTATTGTAATATCTCTGCAGCCTAGATTGTACTGCATCACTGCAACAGTAATCCATCAGAGGCCTCCATCATGTGTACTACAAGGGACATGTTTAAGGCTGCCATGGCTTTGTATGTAAGGGGAGTATTTTCTATTTTAACACTGCCCTTGGCAATGTCACACAACGGCAGCATTCAATGTTGGCGAGCGGTAACTGTACAAGAACACACTGAAGTCCTGTAAAGTGACATTAGGAAGCCGTGCAGCACACTCCTGCTTCCCAGTGAGAGAGGAAACAATCTAACGCCGGTGAGTCCGGCTTCCTCCCGAGGGAGCGCCACCCTGCTGCTGCTACGAGAAGTTTCAATTTGTCATTCTCTGTGGGCGGAGTAGTGTGCACACCTGACACGAGAATTAAATTTGGGCAAATAGAGCACATCTCTGGCATCTCAGTTGGTTGGGGGTGTAGTGCTGTTTTTCTCTGTCTCTGCAGACCCACTGGGCGCTTGTGATTGCATAAAAGTCATGCTCAGTGCAGCTTTTTTAAAAAATCCCCACATACAAACCTGGCACACTTTGAAATGTGAAGAGCTTTTTAGAGCAGAAACCCCAACTAGTGCTGTTGTTGGGGTGTGAGAGTTGGAGCTGCTCCTCAGTACAATGAATGGTGGACTAAGTGTGGGCCAACACTGTGCTTATTTTACTGCTTGCAGATAAATGAGCT
Organism: Trachurus trachurus; assembly: GCF_905171665.1. NCBI lineage: Eukaryota > Metazoa > Chordata > Actinopteri > Carangiformes > Carangidae > Trachurus > Trachurus trachurus. The sequence goes on from NC_139901.1 coordinate 12,258,591, forward strand.
TCATCCTGTAATAGCATAACACAGCCCTCATCTCCAGAAGTCACCACAGCTGCTCCCGCTCTTCCCTCCACCATTGTTCCTGGCTCATTTCTGTTAGCTTCATATTAAATTGCATACTTAGGTTCCATTACAGGTCCTCGACTTCAGCAGAGAGTTGTTGGCTTACATAAATATTGATCGGACTGCTGTAAAGTATTCAAATGGTATATGAAATCCCTTTAAACCAAGCACATTAATATAAAGCACATGTTTCGCACCACTGCTCCGCTGCCCTACTTGCTTAGCGGCGCAGTGGTGTCAGGAAGCGTAGAGCATGGGATCAGTCAAACATCTGCCTCTCTCACCTGGTGTCCTATTACATGCTACCCACTGTGCCATACACGTCAAATGGTGTTAAAGTAATGAGATGCACTTGGCCGTGGCTGCCTTGACTAGCATATGCTCAGTCAAATAAGATTGCTGTTTGATGTCATCCTCAGTTGTTAATAACAGACAGAGCTGTGAGATGTGAATGCTGGGCACAAGGGAAGGCCAGGTCTTAGCATTGCAGTCAGATGACTCACCTATAGAATGAATGTCCTTCAGGAGAGTACTGAAATACTTACATTAATAATTATTAAATTAATCAGGTATTTAATGGATGGAAGAATAATGGTAAATCATTTTCATAATCACTAACTAGTTTCAATAATTTATCAAGGAAGAAATAGTAACAATGGGCTGCAAGAACATTAGTTTATTAGTTGTACAAAAGAAAAATTATAAGGATAATACAAATGAAACTATTTTGATAGACAATATCTGTGCAGATACTCCTTCCTGAATATCTCTTGGTTTTGGAGATTTTTAGGTGTTGTTTTAACATAATCACTTCAGGCTTTTGGAAACTCAACAATTTTCCATACAATGAGATCAAAAATTTGCAGCTGACTCAATAATGAAAAGAATTGTGAGTTGTAGCCCCAAGCTCACATCCCAACTCTCCTGACTTTCCCATGAGGCTTCTAACAGCTACAAGTGTTGCATTCAGGCATAAACCCATCTTAAGTTGCTTATTCTGTTGGACACCAGCCGATGAAAACACGAGAAAATGTTACTGCAGCTGTCAGAGTTGAGTCATAGAGAAGCTGTGTCGCGACAGAAATAAAGACGGATGGTTTGACGTGAAATTAGTCACCAGAAGTGGTCGACTGCTGAGTTAGGAGGTGCTCCAGGGGACGTGTCAGTCCCGGAGACAGGAGACAAGAGACAAGAGACAGGAGAGAATTTCCTTGCAGATGATTTTGTGCCGTTGGGTGTTATAATGATGGTTGTTCACCAGCAGGCAGCAGATCCACTGGAAAAGTTTTCTTAAATCACTCATACAGTGTGTACGAATTCACAATAAATCTAATTCAGGCACATTTATCCATGTGCTGCTTTTGTTATTTTAAATTTAATAATTTGGAGTTATGGACTGATGACTGGTGGGACAAAACAACTGCTGTCCTCATTTGAAGCAATTTTGAGCAAGAATTCTGACCCCACCTCTGGGGTTGCACTTTACTGTGTTTGTGTGTGGGTGACTAAGAAACTTTGAAAGCCCTTGCATTATATACACTCATCCAAAAGTATATAGATAATAAAGCAATCATTTCACAGCCCCAATCATGAGGCTGGATGGTTTAAAAGTAAATAGATCTGCACATTCCTGGCTGGATTTAAGATTTGTAGTGGATTTCTTGGTGCTCATTACATTTCAAATTTGATAACTGCAGCCACTACAAATCAGTTTTGACAGATTACCTGCATCATTAATATTTATAGCATCTCAGACAATGTTTTAAATGTTCCATAAAAGATCAGTGGAATTCCTATCTGATGTGATGTATGTTAATACGATTGTCATGCTTTCTAAACTGGCGTTTTGTTGGCAGCTCCATTTTCATCCTGGAGAACAGCACTTCAATAAAAACAGGAATGTACAATGGAACCAAGATAATCACTCAGACTTATTATTGTATGCCAGTGTAGTGATTAGAGTCTGATTGGCTCTCGGGGAAATCTGGTTATATTCCAGAGCGTTTAAGCCAAGCCTTTACAGGACGGCTCTGCTCTGTAGCTGTGTCTTGATGTGAGTGATACCAACACATATTGCCATGTGTTAAGGAATTGCGTAAATTTTGGCCTTTTTAGATACAGTAGATATAGTTTGTAACTGTAGTTTGCAAACACACCCTGTGCAATAGAACATTGTACAACCACACTTCTGTCTTAAGTAGCACGCGAGTAATTACAATCTATAAAGAGAGATTGTTTTAATATGGAAATGGATCCTTGTCATAGTTCATTCAGTGCAGCCTGTCATATAATTTTATGGCATACTCCCTGAGGAGAAGCAGGGCCTTTCTCACAGCTCCCTGAGCCTGGTTTAAGTTGTGAGGGAACAGAACAGAGCTGCGTCTCATGTGATTGCTTGTTAAATCTGATAAAGGTGTTTTATCAGTTGGGACTAACTACTGATGTAGTTATCTGCACTTAATTAAAGCGACAAACAAGTGAGAAGATAAGCTAGAACGAACAGAGTGTTTTCCACAGAGCAGTAAATAGCTGGAATATTTTGAGATGTTAACCAAAGGGATGATAATTGGATTGGTGGTTTTCTGTATTCGCTGTATGTAGTCAGGGTCAGCCAGTGCGACCTCAGCCACCAGTTAGGCCTGTGACGATAACAAATTTTGCTGTACGATATATTGTCCCACAAATTATTGCTGATAAACGATATTATTGTCAATATTTTTTTTGAGAACAAATTAACCACTAATGTAATAATAATATTTCATAATAATGCAAGCAGACCCTTTCAAATGCAATAAACCTTTATTTCTCATGAGCACATTTTTTTTACCATTGTAATTGGAATGTCAAGAACTTATATAATATCCTAAATAAATAAAACAAACAAAAAATAATAAACAGTGCAGTGCAGCTTCTCTCCAATACCTGAAGCTTCACTTTTTATTCAAACCAACTAATGTGAGACCTTCATTTATCTCCTAAAAAGTAAACGGTAACACTTTACAATAAGGGTCCAAAAAGCATTCCCTAATGGTTACCTATGGGTAAGTAATGCTTATGAGGCAGTTAAGCATTTATAAAGTGTTACCTATGGGATACATGTTTACACTTTACAATAAGGGTCCAAAAAGCATTCCCTAATGGTTACCTATGGGTAAGTAATGCTTATGAGGCAGTTAAGCATTTATAAAGTGTTACCTATGGGATACATGTTTACACTTTACAATAAGGGTCCAAAAAGCATTCACTAATGGTTACCTATGGTTAAGTAATGCTTATGAGGCACATATACTAAGGGCCATATAGCTCATGATTAATGCATTAGTTAGCTGTTACTTAATGCTTATCCACTCCAAATAATCACCATTAGTAAATGATTACTAGAAACGTTATTAACGGCTTACTAATATATGAACTAATGTGTTAATTAATGCTGAGTAGTGCATGCATAATAATATCTAATTACATTATTAAACATTTATTAATGCTTAATAATTTATTAATTAACGTTGAGTAGTAAACATTAAGTAACTGCTTACTAACACATTAGCTAATGTGTTACCTAATGCTAAGTAATACATAATAACGGTTGTTCATGCATTATTAAACAGTTAACTAATGCTTAATAATGTACTAACTAACGTTAATTAAGGGACCCTTATTGTAAAGTGTTACCAAGTAAACCTCTAAAAACCTGCGGATAAGTTACTCGGCTCGTTTTCTCCCCAGGGATGATGACAGAGGTTGACCGGCCCATGAGCTCAGCAGACGGCTGCTGCCTCTGGGAAGCCCCTGTTGCTCCCGCAGTGGCTCTGCACAAAAACGTCGGAGGAAATCTCCTAACAGGCGATATCTGGATAAACTGACCACAGACTGGGGATCTAAACTGTGTGAGTGGCTATGGACTGCTGGCAGCCTATTTCAGGCAGAGATATTAAGATATTTGTGCCCCTATACTTTGGTGATCTGCAGTGTATTTGATCAAAGAGCTGATATGTAGAGCACAGACTTGCATCTTTGCTCTAAGCTCTGTGTGTGTACGTGTACGTGTACGTGTACGTGTACGTGCACGCAGCCACTTTGCACTTGTATAGTGTTGTGATTCAGTGATAAGGTCACCAGGCTGCCAGTCAGTGCTGAGAGCCAGTCTCTGTGCTCTGTATCGGCTTCCTGTAAGCCCTCTAGATGTTGTTTCTGACAGGATCCAGTGTCTGGACAGCAATGCACCAGCGTCCTTCACTGGGTGCACTCACCACCACCACCACCACCACCACCGCTGCAGCCGTATGCGCATATCATCATGTGAAATAGAGATGAGGGCTAAGTGTCTTCACACTGCTGAGTGACAGAAGCCCCCTGTCACATGAATTAACTCCTGTATGTATGATGGAGGACTGGCCTTTGCTAAGGGCACTCTACAAAGCACCCCCCCTTTACCCACCCACCCACACACACATACACTAAACAGCTCCCCACTTTGACTCCCCCCCCTTACTATTCTCCTCCTTCAGGCTTATTGCATGAAGCCCATTCATCTGTTCAGTGTTGAGACATGGCAGGGAGCGCTGATATCTGATGGCACCTCTATCCTCCCAGCACACAGGGAACAGCCTCAGCAAAAAGAGAGAGGAGGGTGGGCTGAGCAGTGATGGTGATGGTGGTTGAGGGGGCAGAGGATGGGCTGATGCTCTGAAATGAAAAGTGCATTGCAGATCTCTGTGGCGGTGATTGTGTTTTATGACTCCCAACACCGGGCTAGGTAATAATTTAATTTAACGCTGTGGAGAAACGGCAAGTCACTAATCCATTAATTGATATGCAGATTTGTCCTCTTTGGTTGGCAAGAGGTAGGTCCTGAGTATGGTTATTTATCTGGGTAGCACCCCCTCCACCCCAACCTGCAACACTGACAGTGGAGATAAAGAAAAGCTCAAGGATTGTTGACATTGTTGTAGAGAGTGGGATAGTAACGGTGTGCTCAAATGGAAAATTTGACTTATTAGTGGTGCTCAAGAAGAGATCAGGATTCCACTAATAATAGTGCATACAAATCCTGTTCCAGCTCATCAAGGGTAAATTTCACCTAACAGTGACAAAAGTTATACGGTAAAAATGAATAAGATTAATTCTCCAGAGATTGTAAATGTAGACAGGAAGTTGACATACAGAGGGTCAAAACCACAAAAGTGGCAAAGCAGCACACCTACCCAGAAACACAATGTCTTCACTTTCTGACAGTTAGATGAGAAGATTATCAACTTCTTAGGGTCTCGGCTCGTTGCCTGGCAACTACTCGGAGCCAGGAAATAATCTTGTCATTTACACACAATTTTTTTGTGGGGGATTAAATGAGATACATGTTAATTGCTAAGCTTTAGAGGTGCTGGTACAACTTTGGGGTCCTCTGAAATTGAAGAGCATTTTCAAGTCAAAATATGTTTATTGAATAGTTATTATTCTTAATCTTGTGAGCGGGAGGGAAAATGAGGGATTTCTACTTTTATATTTTGCTTCAGTTCAAAATTTTACCTTTTGAATCCTGGGTCCAGTTGTAGTTAATTCTCTATCTCAGCTTTTATTTTGCTTATTTGGTTCACATCCTTGGTCATTGTTGTTTCCATCATAGATCATTTGCATAATTGTCCCTAATCAATACCTCAGTGTGTACCTGCATGCTGATGACACAATTGTATATCTCCTTCTTTGATAGTCTTCCAGTCTCCAGTACTGACTCCAATGCATCCTGTCATAAAAGGTTTATTTACTCTGAATGAAACTCACTGATTCTTACCAATACTTAAGAACTTGGCTCAACAAAAGACGATCATCCAAGGTTTATAGCCACTTAATATTTAGTCACACTCGTTTCTTTGTGTAGAGTTAAAAGATGTCTTCCTTCCTGTCTGTCCTCAAGGTCCTTTGTTTTCACGCTGCTCCTTCAACACACCAGCTCTTAAACCCGGTATCACAATGCTTTACACTTAAACACAAATGTCAAATATTGTACTTGTCATTATTCTCTGCTTGGCACTGTGGGGTGGACCTCACTATAGTAATAAAGAAACACTCGTCACACGTTATTCATTTAAAGCTCAACTGTTACATTCAAGTGACTTCAGATGTCTTCTCAAATCTTATTATCATCAGAACACAATAAGAACATAACCCTTCATATCCTTCACGTTTTGCATCATTGAAATGAAATGACCCATAATAACCATAAACCCATTGATAGGCAGTAAATTTGGGTACCACTGAAAGGTTATGTTACATTCTCAAGAGGTGAGAAATGAAGGGTCATTGGGGCCTACATTTGATGTTTACCACAGGGACTCTGTGCAGATTAATCTGGCCTTGCCCAGGAGACTTTGACTCTATGATGTTTCTAGAATAAAGGTTGTGGGGTCACTATGGTCAGTGAAATCCTCCCTTGCAATATTTCCAACGTGTGTGGCTCTGAAACTTTGCAGAGTCGTGTAGAAACTCTAAGGTCCAAACACCTGCTGATGTAATTTTATGAGTCATTTGTGTTGATCAACAGTCCTTTCAACCTTTGCCATTATTACAGTCATTTCATGCTATAGACCAGTTAGCGTCTCCTTTAATGAACCTTCCAGGGTGTTGGGAAGCGACTATAGGCAGCAGTATAAAGGAGTGATGGTTGCTGAATGCCAGGAATTGACCTTAAAGGAACTGCAGCACAGACTCTCTCTAATCTACCTTCACTGAGCTGATTTTATTTCAGTGTCGACCTGAATGGCTTTCACTGGCAGCTTTCCATTCAATAAAGAGAAGGAAGAAGAAACCATGTTACTTTTTCCAGATCATTACAAAGGTGAAAGAAGTTTCTTCAACTTTCTCTGAGCTTTACTGTTCAGCCTCGAGCTGACACATTAATACTCTGTTAATTTTGTATCACACTTAATTAGAAATGCATCTCAGGCTGAATCAGATTTGGCATATTCACACATACTAATAGTGTTTAGCTGGTTATTGATTAGTTTTGTCATTTTAAACAACAGCAAAACTCCCTCTGATCTTAAATCACAAGTGTATCATCTACATATAGCGAGACATTTGTTTTTCTAAATGTGCTTTTGAAAAGAGTGGAGGTGCCCTCAAGCAGTATACTGTGACTAAAGCTTGTTTATCCATACAAAATAAGACTATTAACAGTCAATAACTGCCTCTGACACATCAGAGAGGCCCAAATAAAAGACAATTAAATGTTCCCTCAGGTTTCCAAATAACTTCCCCAAACAAAACTGCTACCTTGACATTAAATGTTGAGTGTAATTGTCAGCTACAAAGGGCCATGCTGAGGGTGAATTTGATAAATCCCAAAACTGAAAAACATCATCACTACTGCTCTTCTTTTTGCTTTCCCTGTTGAAGAGATTTCAGTGGGACTCATCAGAAATGATCAACAGAGCCATGTATGAGCTGTAGTTGCAATTCTGGGCACAAAACTATCCATTTCAACATGGGAGCATGATTGAAGGTTTGAAGCCTGAGCAGCTCTTACTGCCGGGAATTCAACTCCTGCTTGAGGGGGAATCTCAAAACTGTCAAATGAAAGTTTATCAAATGAACACGATTCGAATTAGAATCATTTCATCGTGTAATTTGCCAAATAAAAAGTTGAGTAAAAAGTTTAGAAAAGGTCCCTTGACATGAGAAAATCTGGATAATGAAAAACATTTAATCATAGATGTTTTTATTTTATTTTATTTTATTTTATCAATTTAACCCCTTTCCACCTCCCACTAGTTCATTTTTTGCTAAAACACCCACATGTATTGTAGATTTCTCCTCTCTCAATTATTTTAGAGATCACATGCTGGCAAACTTTACACTAAGAAACCTGCAACCACAGGTTCCTGGCTTAGGAATTATCCATCAATTTGTAATGCCTGAAGAAGTAATTCTCTGTGCATGGATAACATGAAAAAAGAATAGCGCGCGCGCGCGCGCACGCACGCACGCACGCACGCACGCACGCACGCACGCACGCACGCACACACACACACACACACACACACACACACACACACACACACACACTCATACTCAGGTGAGATTGAAAGCAAGGTAATCATTTTAAGACCATTTGCCATCTCTGTAGAGCTTCACTTGGCTTGAAAATTACTCTTTTGTAGGAACATGGTGCCCGGCAGCCACTGCCATGTCAACCAAGTCCCACATTATTTCAACCAGTAGTTTCATTAATAATTCATTAGTTAAATGAAAGAAATTTAAAAACTGAACTATTGATGCCTTAAAATGTGTTGCCCCTGGGGGCAAATAAAAAATGTTTTGAACACAGGACGTAGTGTTCTCAAACACAATGTTAGGGTGTTAATCAAGAGATGGAAGTGTTGGGTGGCTTTGAATACATATTCTCCTCCAATTAACCTGTGACACAAAAGCTGAAGAAGTATCAACCAAATGAATGAATTTAAAGTAACAACATTGAAATGTAACAAAAAACTTATTCTTCCTTACATCAGTAGACAAGAATACAGTAGCAGCATGTTAATGTTTTGTCATAACCACAAGTGTCATGTTATTAATGTCATGTCAGTCCTTTTGATAGATGTTCAGACATTTCAATCAAAACCACAAATGTGGCCGCTAAAGGAAAAGTGACAACAAACTATCGTCTGAGTGAACAGAGCACTCAAGTCCTTTAAACTAACCACAACAGAGATAGCAGATATCAGCTTCTTGTCGAGATTAAGGGACCAGAATCGGTGAAGGTGGCATGACACTACATGTCAGAAAGAAATAAGAAATAAACAGTGGTCTTCCTCTGTTAACACTCATGTTCTCATCTGCTCTGTCCTCTTCCTGACGACTTTAGATTGTACTATTACAACTTCAGCTGGTTTCTGACAGACAAAAGTCTTTATTCGGGTCTTTTTCAGTTACTTTACTGTATTCATTTGAGAAAACCACCAGTGCTGTTGTTTTCATAAAGTTATGGGCTGATTTCTATGAAATTTGTTTAATGTATTCATGTTCCCATGCAGTCAGAGAAACGGCTTTGATTTTTTCCCTAAAGCTCTAAGAAAAGTAAAGCCGGCAGAATGCTGTTCCTTTCCTTTTAGCACTTTCCTATCTTGGATCTTAGAAAATGTGGGCTTGTTAACTAGCAGTTATGACTAACCAAATAGAAAATGTCCTTTTAACAGATTCTTGGAGGAAACTTTTGTTTTCCACAGGATCACTTATAAAGCACTTTTATCACAGGAGCAACCAGCCGTGCTGTATTAAAACTGAAGCTCTCTGCTCCCTTGCTGCTTTTAAAACATCGGAATCACTTTCTAATTTTTCAGTTTGAGACTTTAAATGAAAATAATCGACTGCTCTCTGCCTGTTGTTTGTACCTTCAAACACCAGTTGCTCCTCTGTGCAGCGTTCATTACAGTGTCATTATGCTAATGTGATGTACTTTGTTCTCCTGTGTTTGGCAGGCCAGTTGGCGGTGGGAACGTGTGAGATAGTGATGCTCAATAGAGACAGCAGTGTTCCCAGACGGACCATCGCCAGGCAGACGGCTCGTTGTGCCTGCCGAAGAGGCCAGATCGCTGGGACCACGAGGGCGAGGCCAGCCTGCGTAGATGGTGAGTTCAATGACCTCTCCAGCTCAGGGGGGAGCAGATTTTACAGACTTAACTCAGAAAGAGGCCGAGCAACAGGTCAAATGGTGAGAGAGGCAAGAAAGAAAAATGTCTACTGCTCCACGCAGTGATCACAAGTAAAAAGACAACAGGGTGTTGCCATAGCAACTCTCTGTGGATAACTGAATGATAAATTAAATTATGCCTAGGAGCATTCGAAACTGTTTAATTTTACTACATTTTAATTAACTGGAAGTTTGTTTGTCGAAAGTGTAACCGTTACTAATCCCATCATCCCACCTCTGTCTGACCTGTACTAACAATGTATTTATTACTAAATGAACAACAGCTCTGTGTTCACAACCCTCTATTATTTCTCCTTATGGAGTCCATTACATGAGTTTCTTTATTAGAGCATCATACTTCCACAAACTATAGTAATTACCCAAGTGAAGATTGAATAAATACCTGAGTCACGGCTTAATTTAGCATAGGGCTAAATATTACAATGAACTAGTTATATTCCAAATGTTAATTTTAGTTAAAGCGATCAAAATGTGGTTTATTACCAAGTAGATTTTCACCAAGGAGGACAACAGAACAACAAAATTACATTACTTTTCCCACAGCAAGCTTTGTGGTAATGAGCTACGAAAACACTGAAAACAAAGAAAGAAGTCATTAACCTAACGGCTGGTTAGAGTGCTGCACTGCAGAGATTTCTTATAAAGCTACATGAAAACAATCAAGCTAGCAGAGTCACTAATGTGGCGTGCGTAACAAATCACTCATGACCAACATTATCACATAAAACTTTAGCAGGGGTAATTAAAAGCTCCTTTCTATACAAATAGACCTCAACCTACCACAGGGACGGCAGGATGCTGCATATGGATTTTGGACAAACCCCTCATGGCTGCACACAGAGCAAATGCTCATCTAAATGTTCAAAAACCTAAATAAAAATATTGAAGCATTGAATATAAGTTCCCACTCATGCTACACAGAAGAGGCCTAATAATATCTGATACAAAACAATAGAAACCAGCAGTGGCTAAAAATACATGCGCTGAACAGTGATAATAATGTGAAGCTTCTACAGAGCACGCTCACCTTTTTTCTGCCTGATGTTTCGACATAACAGGAGCATCATGAAAAATCATTACAGGAAAGCATAGGTGTAACTATTAACATTAACAATGTCTCTGTTCCATGTCCCATTCCAGTGAGCTCAGGACCCCACAGCTGGTACTGTAGTGGGGGTGTGGGACTGTAGCTAGTTACTGTAGTGGTTCATGGTCATTGATGATGTTGTGACAGACTGACACAATTGACATCATGATAAGATTCAGGAACCAAAAAACAACAGAGAGTGGATTTACTGCTGCATGCACAGTGGAGGAATTAGTCACAGACGAGAGCAACATCGGCATTGCAGAGGTTGTTTGACTATAAAAGAGTAGATCTACAACAACAAGCAGATCTACAAGAAACCAGCAACATCATAAAGTGATCAGAAAACAGTCTCAGAAAGAATTGAAATGAATGAAAATCTGCTATTCTCAACAACAACAGTCCTGAATCGGTTTCCTCATTTCTCCATTAAAAGCGACTGCTGTTGTGATCGACCTTTTTCATTCCTTTCAGGTTGTTTATGTCCTAACTAACTATGTGACTTGACTTGACTCAGTATTAGGGCCACATTTAGGAAAACAAATGAAATTTTGAGTGTAAAGTCGTAATTTTGAGGATAAAATCCTAATATTTTAAGAAAAAAGTCACAGTATTTAAAGATTTAATTGTAATCTTACAAAATAAAGTAAGAATATTTCTGGAAAAATTTTGTAATATTACAATAATCAAATGTTTCATGAGAAAAACTGTTTGTGGCACAATCTTTTCCATATAATTTCCTTAATATCATAATTCTGCTGCTGCTGCTGATTAGTCAAAAGATGAAGATGATAAAGTAGAGCTGCACAAGAAGCTCTACATTCCTCACTTCTGATATTTCCCCCTTCAAAACAATACCAAATCCAAAAGTACAAAATATATTCTCACTATATTATGGCATTATTCTCATTTTTTTTAGATTTAATTTCCCCTCAGTGTGGTCCTGATACTCTGTCATGGCATGTAGGCTCCTCTGGGCAGCTGCTGTGACATCATCATATCACTCGGTGCCTCTTGTAGTTCACATTGTGTTGAATTTTCCCTCGGTCCAGTGTTCCTGAATACACTCCAGCTGAGTCAAAATCACTTGTAATGGAGAATGTACAGCGTTCATCCACTTTGCAGATAAGATTTTATACTTTAGAGCTCTCTCTCTCTCTCTCTCTCTCTCTCTCTCTCTCTCTCTCTCTCTCTCTCTCTCTCTCTCTCTCTTCCTGTGTTATTGGGCAGAATCTGGAGAAGGGAGGGTGATAAGACAGATGAGAGGAATGGGAAGGTGGTCACACTCAATCTGTGATGCTGATTGGATCTCACAATATCACAATCACATGCATCAGATGCACCATTAGTTCCATCACGCAATGACTCATGTTGGTCTTAATCTAATAGCCCTGACATACGACCACAGTCCCACAGCCCACAGTGTCACGCTTCCCACACACACTTTCAACCACCTCTCCTTCTCTGTGGACGCCTCTCTGAGACACTCAGCAGATGCTAATTAACTTACAGAGAACTATGATTACAGCAGCAGGAAATTGATTATTACTGGCTCCCCGCCGCACCACACCCTACACTCCATTAATACCCAGTGCATTAAAGATGGAACCTGTTGCTTGCGGGCTCGTTTAAAGGCTTTCTGCCGACAGCTGAGAATGCATCCATCATCACATGGCTTTAAAGTGGAATTTCTGCATATTGCATGAGAATGCGTCGGGTCCAACGCTGGCACTGTTCAGATATCCTCCCTGACCTTTACTTCAGAATATGTTCAGTTATGTTTGCCTTGATGTGAAATCCCATAAATGCCCCCGTGTCCTTCTGAAAACGTAAACCAATTTACTGACTTATAAACATGTTTATCCATTTGTATCCATCACTGAGGCTTTGCAATAGTCTGGTTTTATTTTTCAGTGGCCTGTTATTAATGCAGCAAGGGCTCACTGTCCTCTGGGTCAATTTAATATAACTCTTTCACAGCAGCAGCAGCAGAGGATCGCTGCCTTTTTCAGATGTGTGGTGATAAAATAGTGACCTTTAATGAAAGTGGAGCCATCTCTGAGTGAGTAAGCAGAGGCCAAGAGCTTTGTCCTGGTATTGTGCATTTAGAGCTGTAATCTGATTAATCCTCACTTTAGAAACATACAGTACGTGTAGACACAAAACCTGGCACCCCTTTTCGTCTTAATTCTAACTTGATAATAATTCTTCTTTTTTTGTGTTCATCAATCAAAAGCATGTCATGCAATATTATCTGCCAGGGCAAAAATGCAGGATTTCTGTCTCCTCTGGTGTTGATGTTGTACACCAAACTCCTAGTACAAGTACAAAGTACAAAGCAATGTTCATCCACTCAGATGTGAGAAATGCCCCCCTCTTAGGATGCATAAAAGCATGAATCAACTCTCTGTGGTGCCTGACAGCCAGAGACAGTTGACATCTAGATATTACAAATACTACGTATCATTCTTGTTGTACAGAATTCAGAATTCTAAGTTAAATATACATTTTGTTTGCATATATTTGCCAAGAGACTTTTTTAAAACCATATATAATGACAGTATCCCTGGTTCACTTCCAGCAGAACGTCTTATTTGCATGTCGAGGGCCACTTTCACTCCCTCTCACTGTGTTTTCTGGCTCCTCCTGTATTGTCACTCTCTAATAAAATGAAATGAAAGAAAATATGACGAGAGAGACTCAGTGGGGCAACTACAGTATGTGTCAGAGCTGTGAAGAAGGCGGGAGTTGCCCAGAGAAAGTAAAACTCATCTTGAACAGTAATGCTGTTAGACGAACACTTATTACATTTCTGGTAATTTAATCAATGTAATATATATTTTATTTAAGTTGTGAATCACAGCTGAAATAATGGCAGACACAATATCTTCAAAGTCTCCACAGTCTGTCTTTCTTTGCAGTGGAGCAAATGCTAAATAGGACCCAGCTACAGAGACACTACAACCACGCACGACTACAAAACATAATAAAAGTTTTGCAGAATCAAATAAACAAAAGCCTATTTCCAGCGTGGGTGGAGACGACTAGTGCAGAGAAGATTAGGCATCTAAAGTCTAAAGTCCATCTGATGAGTTGTAGCCAGAATCTGGAACAACGTTACCTTAAGAGGTGTAATTGATGAGAGTGACATAACCTGTTTGCCCTCAGTCCTACTCAGCGGGAACCCAGTCCACCAGCTCCAGAGCCAGCACCATGGACAGCGGTCGAGACTGATTTACTGAGTGAATTCATTTTCTTGGAACAACTTCAGATGTGCCCCAGTTTCATACTCTAAACTCCCACATAATTTCAACTGGATTTAAGCATGGACTGTTCACTTAAGAGAAGTGACACAGTTAAATATTCCCCAAAATGCCTCTACTCAGAGTAAATCACTGGATTCTTTAGGGTAGAATGGACCTTTGTCCCACAATGAAAGTACAAATATTAAACCACAATAAAATAGTGGATGATTTATTTCTTAACAGCTTAAGGAACATTTCCACATTTCACAAGTACATATTATTTCTGCTTGGAACCCCATTAACTAATGTCAAGCTTGATGATTGCTTATAGTGCATGTTCGTATAGTGAGATCTGTTCTGCCTTTGATAAACACTTCACAGTGGCTGGTCATATTTTTGAGGATGAGGATAGTGCATCCCATGCTTCTAACATTTACAATCTTTCTATTATGACTGTGTAGTTGCTTTAAAACATCTGCCTCTCAGTTTACTCTTGATCCCATATCTCTCAGTCTAGTTATCAAGGCTCCTCAGGCCATTCATCCCAAGTCATCTCCTGGCGAGGAGCATTTGAATCATTATTTCCTTTGTCCCACTGCCCCAAGCAAATAACAATTTTTTAACCTTTCTGTTTATTGGAAAACTCCTCATGTCGTCTCCTTGTATAAGGAGGGAGAAAAGAGCGGGTCAAATACTGTAGACAAATATTTAAATTATCCTGTTAAGATTAAGTTGTAGTGTCACTTGCAAATTCTTGACATAAGGTTCAGTTCTGGGCCCACTTTCCTTTTACGGTTTACCTGCCGTTTACAATTGTATGCAGATGATATGGTAATTTTTTGTGTCACTGAGTCTGATATCAAACAGACAAACTTGTAAAGATATTATATCAAGACCATTTTTTGTACAGAAATAAAACTAACTTTATTTTCCTCGGCTCCATAGGAAAAGAATGAATCAAGCAGTTTTTCTCTCTGGTATAAATTCTGCTGATGTGATTTATAGGCAGGCCTCTGCTTACACTCTTACACCCTTGGATTCTGTTTATAATTCTGCCCTTAGGTTTATTACTGGTGATTTTTATAGTGCTCATCATTGCATCCTGTATGAAAAGGTTGGGTGACCTTGTCCGCCTGATGGACATGATAAGCATATGTTTCTGTTTAGAGTTGTCGTCTTATATCACTTCTATGCTGGATTGGTGCTCTGGACCATGTCAAACATGCTCTAATGACTAGGTCCTCGTGTGCGTACTAATTTATATGCTCTGACCACGGGAAACTCTCAAAGTAGCCTAATCATGACCTCCATGATCAGTTTAGATCTATGATCACAACCATTCCTCTCTTGTTTGTACCTGTTTTTCATCAATTTGTCATTTCCATCTCTATAGTTATATATAATTGTTTAAATGTATTGCTTTCTTATACAGTACATTATTTAGATTTTGTTGTTATCTGCTACTTGACATCATTTTGAATAATGGCCACCTCTCAATGATTAATTCATGATTATTTAATAACTGAAAAACACTTTGCTATACATATTAATATGTAGTGTGTATTTGATAGTATTGATAATTAGCATTTATTTTAATCCCAGCTGCCACAACTGTTTGACCTGAATTCCAAGCGAACTGAGTGGGCAGTAATAGATCTGCCTCCTCATATGTTTGCTTGTCCATCTGTCTCATGCAACATTTTAGGTGCAACTGACTGGATTTTAATGAAACCCAGAGAAATGACACACCACGAACACAGTGCTCAAGCTTTTCCACTGCCAGTTAAAATGATTGACATGTTGTTGGTGGTGGCGGGCTTACAAATCAGAACTGAAAGTTTAATAAACATCCTCTCCTACCCTGCAGGTTTGACTGATGTGGAAGTTGGTTCACACACACACACACACACACACACACACACACACACACACACACACACACACACACACACACACACACACACACACACACACACACACACACACACACACACACACACACACACACGTACGGTGACTTAAAAAAACATACTTTATGGACCATTGGTTTATTTGATATTACATTTTCCACCATTTTGAGTCTGTCCTAGGAGCATGAAATAGAGGGGAATGTACATCATTAGCTTTGTTCTCTGTGAACTTAGGTGAGCTGTGGCCACTTCTCACACAGTGCCTTGATCAAGTACGATAGCTACTCTGTTTGATGTTTGACCATGTTTGCAGTTGACCTTTCAGAGTGTGGCCACGCACCATACAGTGTGTTAAAGTTCATGTTCAGACGTGTTCTGCTATGATCAATATTTTAAAATAGAGGATGGAGCTGGGCTGTAAGAACATCTCCTCTTACCTCCTGGTTGTGAAACCTGAGTCAGGCCTGGAGCCCCACCCACTGCCTTTCACCTGGCACCAGGTGCTGCAGGTGAAAGAGCAGAGCATCAACACTGACCCAGACTCAGATGAGGAGCCTGTTGTAAGACCAGAACTAGTAAACAGGTCAGAGCAGGTAGCACAGTTAGCATCTCTCAGAAGAGTTGGCACAGTTAGCAACGTTTCAGAGCAGTTAGTGAAGTTAGCTTTTTTTTCCCCTTCAAAACTTCTTAATTTGTTCATGTTTGTAAGCTTATAACTGGCAGTGTCTGTATGTGTTCAAATGTTACCTCTTTCTGTCATTACTCATAAGGTTTCAGATTTATTAGCCCCACCCCCTGTCCCAACAAGTTGAGGACTGATAGATTTGTGAAAAATCCAGTGTATGACACTGTTGTTGGGTCACAGTGAGAATATTTGTGTTTTTTTACTCTTTTACTTCTTTGTGTCATGTAAAAAAAACCCATCATAATTGACGTTGAATTTAAACACTTGGTTTTTATCAGAAGGTGTCTTAAACAGTGAAGAAACTCACCTGTGTGATTTTTAATCACCATCACAAGCTCATCGATTCCAGCCTCTCTGCTGTTTCCTATATTGAACAAAAACTAAAATCCCAGCCTTACCTCTGATGTAGCCTCTGGGACATTTTCAAATTTCACAGCTGTCTGCAACTAGTGGCTTAAAGGAGACAATTGGACAAATATTTTCATCTCCCTTGCCAGTCTGCCAGTATTCACACTTCCATAATGACACGCCAACAAGCTTACCTAAGCCCCCAGTGCATAGTTTGTTATATCTGAGTTACCTAAAAATGTTTATGGTCTGATTGGCCTCGATGGCAGCTACTGCATCCTCCGTGCTTTCCCTATTTGTTATAACTCACTGAACAATTTCTCAGCATGCGACAAATGCAGTGTGGTTTTCTTCTTTCCACCGACTGACTTCTTTTGTTTGTCTTCTTCAGGACATATTTCAAGCTTCCTGCCCTCTTTTTTGGTGCTGCTGTGTGTCACTGTTGTGAGGGTTTAGTCTGCACACTGTACACAGGAGGATTATGTGCTTTCCCTTGCTTGTCTCCCTGCTCTCACTGTAATCTGCTCCCCGGCTCCCTCCCTTTCCCTTCCCTCAGCTTGGCCCATTGTTGCCATGCCACCACATCACACTGTAATCGTATGAGGCTTGATGGCCACCATGATAAGGGTCTGCAGGCTGCAGGGACACTGTTTATTTGCTCGCTGCAAGCTTCTGCTTTAACACCCATCCAAATGATTATTGACACTAAATGAGCAAAAATAACGAGCTCAAATAAAAAGGGAAGGTTTTTGTCAGATTTATATTGCAGACGCACAATTGAGAAGATTTGTTGTATTCTGTTTATTTCAACTGCTGAGAGAGAGGCCTATATTTAAAACAGGCTTATGTTGGAGACAAGCTGTAAGACGCCTCCCTTTTTCTGATCTGCTCCTGTTTTGCTGTTGATGCTGTTTGTTGTTCATGCAGACTCATCATTTCCTCTGTGTTTACCTGTTGTCCTGATAGATTCAGAATAATGCACATGTTCCATCTGTGCAACTGGGTCATCCAGTCACCAACAGAAACATTGTTTTCATTCACAAAGCCTCCAATAGTTTACCCCCCCCCCCCCCCCCCCCACCACCACCACCACCACCACCACCACCACAACCACCACCACAAACAATGTCACTGCATCTCAACACTTCCTGCTTGGATGTTTCACAATAAAAGATCCTCACAGGATTTTGAAAAAGCAAAGAGTCAAGTTTTGTTTACAATGGCTCAACAGTTATTAAATAAAGACGTAAAAAGCCAGTGGATATAATTACCTCAGCCATTATGTGAATACTGACTTTTAATTGAGACTTTATGGTATCAAATGGACCCCAAGCCCCAAAAATACAAGAAGGTGTCTCGATATCTAATCAGTGGATCTTAAATTTTCCATTTGTGTTATCACCAGCAAACCTGAAGGATTATATATCTCTGAAAAAAGGTGTTTTGCCACAAATGTTGAACAAAAATTAATTTGATATATCATAAAAATCTTTGTTTTGTGTTTTCGTCAAAGCAACTTTTGTAAATGAGTGGGAAAATTACCTGAAGATTAGATTCACAGTTGTTACCACACTGTTGCCAAATATACAGAAATATACAGACAATTTCTCTACAAACTCATTTTTTGATCTAACGTCCTGACTGAAATACAAGCAGCCAGATATACAAGAAAGTCTCAGTAATTCCCGCCCCGGCAACAGCTTGCTCAACAGAATCACAGTTTACGATGACGTACTGAGACATTTGTAGCTTGGCTGCTGTCTTTGTTTAAAGTGCGTTTATGTTGGATTTTGCTGCCGTTGTAATTACAACGGAAAGACCATCAGGCCTCTGGAAGCAGGCTGGAGGACAGAGGGCTGAAAATCTGGCCGCTACAAATTGATCCGTGATTGAAGCTTAATTAACACCAACCACAAACCCTTTAAAAACCTGTTACTGCATTTCTGGTGCCCAGCTAAGCTAGTTTGCTAATCTTGTTGGATGCTTTGCAAAAGATGCATCACTATCAGTTCCAGTCTTATATCACTAGAAGAGAAGCACAATTAATTGTTGTGCTGTATTTTCGGTGTAGTGAGCCTTCTCTTGGTGTCTTCTTTCCCCTTCAGTCTTTCAGAAACTGCCTCTAAAGCCGTCTCTTTTTGTTTGTTGTACCTCATCTAAATACATTTTAAATGAGCTGCCTGTGGCTTTGGTGAAAATTTGATGTTATTTTCTACTTGTACAGAGGCAGAGTTTCATCAGACTATCAGTGTGTATGGTTTAAGAGCCACTGTTGTGCCTTCTGCCCCGTTTTGAGCCCCGTCTGGCAGTGCTGCGTTGAGCAGGGCAGGGCAGGGCTTGGCACCGTGCATGGGGGGGGGACAGATGGTCTTACGTGTGATCTAGTTGGAGGTCCAGAGCAGAACCCCAGCAGGGACCCTGGCAGCTGACAAGCCTGGCCCGACGTCCGCTTTCCCTGGGTGGGTCTCAGACAGTGACGGCAACAGGATGGGCCACCCAGGTGTCAGCCAGACACAGAGACGCTCTCTCTCTCTCTCTTTCTCGCAGCCAGATGTTTCACCTCTGCTGCTGATGCACGTTGCCACCATAACAAACACGCCTGGAATCATGTTCAAAGACAGCACCAAGCACATACTCGACAACGGTGCCAACATGGCCACAATAATTCTCAGCCATTTGCTCCAGCTGAGCGAACAAGCCAAGTTTATTACAACAGCAGCATGTAAAAGATACAGTAGGATGAAATGCAGCAGCAGCAGCAGACAGATTGAGCTCAGCAGCTTTAGGTCTGCACTGGTGACGTGTGTAGGTTTTTGTACCATACAAGCATTTTAATGTGCCTACAGTTGCGCGTGCCAGCATGTTGGACAGATAGGTTTGATGGATGGAGACAGGCTGAGGCCAAACTGCAGCTGATGCCATTTTGTCTCTGCTTGTGTTATTCATGATGTTGTCGTCGATGAAGTTATCACAGCGACGAGCGAGCGTGGCCCTAGTGAGCTCCGCTGCTCGTGGCATCGGGAAAGTCATCAAGTCATCACAGATCAAGTCACACTGTCCGCCATGGCATTGAAAAACTAACAAGGGCAAAGTATGGAGTGGCCTGATACTGTGGCAGGAGCTGAAAAATGCATTTATTTCAGCCAACCTCGGCGGCTGTGGGCTGGCCGGGCTGATGCACTCCACGGTTAGTCAGCACTCCCGCCGCTTTGCCAGCTCAGCTTTTATTCCGTGCCCTGGAAATTGAGTTTTGCTGGCCCTGTAATATACTCAAAACTACATCTGCAACTGACTGATAAATCTACGCTTTGTTGCGCCTGACGGATGGCTGTGAAAATGAAAATTCACCCCGGCATGTTGCTGTGTCAGGAGGAAGGTCACTTTAGATTTCCCTCCGTTCACCGAGGAGTGTGGGCTGGGGCTGAGGCCGTAATGACCGCTTTGTCTCAGAATCTAGTTGCGAGGCTTTAATATTTTCTTTAGCTTGTGTGATTCAATGAGATGAGATGTTCCTGGATTGTTTTGTTCCACTGCTGTGTCTCTACACACGGGGAGGCCACGCTTAAAAAAAAACACTGCCTTCTCATGTGTCAGTAATATCTGTTATTTGCTGAGGGACAATCGCTTTATATCCACAGAGCAGCAATTGTGTGTGTGTGTGTGTGTGTGTGTGTGTGTGTGTGTGTGTGTGTGTGTGTGTGTGTGTGTGTGAGAGTGTGTGTAGTTACATATATGAAGGTGCTGTTCAGCCGGCTTGATAAATACCACAAGATGACAGATCTTTATTGCAGAGCAGCAGTCGGGGTCTGACACTCCAAAGACCAATTTCAGACTGTTAACAAGCCTAGAGCAGGAATACCTCACAGCAAAATGTCACAGGGCCTCCCTCTCCACACCTCTTTACTCTCGCTCTCTCTCTCCCGCCCCCTCTCCGTTCCGCCCTCAGCTCTCCCATGGACATTCAACGAATTGTAGTTCCTCTCTTTCAATTTCGCGACCATGTTACCTCGTTCCACAATGTGCTGCCCTGAGGGATCGTGGGTAGGCAAGAGCAGTGGCCCCGGCCAGGTCCGCAGAGAGCTGATAACCTTTCCGTGTTGCTTTAGCACACTGTGTAAAGAACAATCAGTGCTTATCGCCGTCGACTACAGGCGAATGCTAATTTAATGTCATGCAGACAGACTGCAGAGGAGGAAGAAGAGCAACGCCACTGTTCACACTGACAGCCGATGTCTGCGGCAGACCAATACGTTTGAGGAGACTGAAGTTTTTCAGCCTTTTATTGCCGATTCTCTTCTGTGATCCACTGAATCCTTGTGGTGAAACACTTCTGAGAAGGTGTCTCAGGTTTACAGAGCACTGTGTGGTTAGAAATAATACAGCCATGCTTACTAATTAATAATGTGTCAATACTGATAACAGATCATAACATCAGAGCTTCGTCAACATTATTTGGATGAAGCTGTTATGTGTCAAATATTTAGATATATCCCTATATCAAAACTGTACACAACTGTATCAATTTTTTTTTTTAAATCTAATATTCAAGCAACATTCAGTATTTTCAGACACATCCCAACATGAAAGTTTTAGCCAAACATACTTCTAGACCTTGCCCCAATTCTGGCCCATGTACTTCCACATCTGTCCAGAGTCTGGCTCTTATCCGATGTGCCAGAATTGGTCCAAACGTGGACATTACATCTTACAACCATGAAACAATATGAGCCACAGCAAAAGACAGGCAAATGATTTATTTTGCTATCTGGGATTAATATCAAGCACAGATGCTAGCCTGATGCTAGCTGTTTTTCTCCTTAAATGACCAGAGTAGTCAACAAAAACAACCTGTACAGTGCGCTAACTCCAGTGTGTTTAGGGCTTTTAGAAAGCGAGTCAGCATTGGTTCGGGCTAGAGTTCTTAAGGCCAGGCCCGAAAATAAAAGATTCTGGTCGGGTTTTTTATATAAAAAACATCTTCTTACTGGTTGTACTGTGTGTTGTTTATTGTGAAATCATCTGAATCTGTACTATTCATTTTGGTGACGATTATCTGCTAACAGAAGAACGTCATCATCGCTATTATTATCGAGTGTGCCATATTAGAACGCAATAATGATGCATCAGGTCAGTTGTCCGTCGGGCCAGGTCAGTTTTAAAGCAGAAGTAAGCGATCCGGTCATTTTGGCTAACTTTCTGTCAGCCGATGGAGTTAGCAGTCCCCGCCCTCGTCCCTACATCACCACATGCACGCGCATCCCTTGGCTGCACACACAGAGAGGACCGCCCCTTTATGCCGTTCTCTCTCCTCATTGGATAAAGGTTGTAGGATACAAGGAAAGTTTTCTCCTCGGCTTACAGCAGAGCAGAGTGACTGACAGACCCGTGTTTCGGACCAAACACTCTATATAAGTGATTGCTGTCGGAAGATAGAACTATTTAAGACTTATATTAACACAAATATTCCACTTACTTCTGCTTTAATTTTCAGGCCCATTAAGAACTCTAGTTTGGGTTGAAGACTACAAACCTGAAAATGAAAAATATGTTGTATTGTCCCAGCAAAACAATTATGAAAGTTCTTCTTTCTTATACACAAATAAATAATTTACAAACATAAATTATTCATTTATACACACAAACTATTTTATTTTCCCCCTTGACTTCTGCGGGGTGCTGTGCAGGTTCATGTCTGAACCTCACATCTTAATATTTGTAAAAAATTAGCACTGTGGAAGGCAGGACAGGGTGCTGATGATGAGCTGTTTTACTGCTGTGTTCACTGTACTGTACATCTGGTTTACACACAGCCAGGGCCTTCTTACATTTCTTTCCTCATGTCTCCCTCGCCTGCTGAGTTTCCTGTCACCTTTCTACTGTCACTGTTTAATTTAAAAAGCCACAGAAAATAGCAATGACTACATGCACGGAAGGTGTCATAGTGTCACATTTGAGTGTTTCTTCTGCTGGTTCATCACAACAAACACAAGAAGCCTATGTAGCAGAATACTGTATATAGACTTAAAAATGTAAGATCATGAGCACCTACACATATTTCAATGTATTAACAGTTATAGTACACTCTATTTGCAAATCAGTGTAATTTTAAGGTGATCCATCTTTTTTAGCCTTTGTTACAAATTAACAACGAACCTGCACTCTTGCTATTCATGCTACATTATGTAGCTCTGTTCTCATGTTGTATGTAGCCCTGATGGTGGAAAGACAGTGGTGTAGGAAAAACCAAGATCTTCAATTTATTGGCCATTTAGTACAAATTTGAGAAGAAACTAAACATTCCAATAAAATTATGATAACAAATATCTTTTCACCTGCAATATTTTACCTTTAATTACATTGAAAAACAAACATTTTAAGAGAAATATTAATTGTAATAAAATGTCAAAAGGGAGAAAACCATCTGTGCAGCTGCAGGAAACACAACCTTCGCAGGAAAGTAATTTATGGAGCACCAGTTGGTCTGTAAAGGTTAATACCACAGGCAGTTCAGACATGGTGGTTCAACAAGAACCTCATTAAAATACTACAGGCTTGTGAACGCACCAGCACATGAGGACATTTTCCTCTATGCCTAGCATAAAAAAAACAGCTTTGTTGTTTGTTCCAGAATATTTTCAAGTCTGTGTTTCTAATTTTATTGTTGTCCGCCTTCCCAGCGCGAATCGTGAGGAGCCGCCAGTGGTGCGAGATGGTTCCCTGCCTGGAGGGCGAGGTCTGCAGCCTCCTGTTTAACCGATCCGGCTGGACCTGCACCAGGGGCAGCGGTCGCATCAAGACCGTCACGGTAATTTGCAAGACATGACATTAATACACGCCATATGCACTTAACAGCATCACGTCCCCATTTTCAGCATGAGCGACTGCTGCGAGCTGATGGTGTCATATGAAGCCTCAGCACAGAGACGGAGGCAGCCCATGTCATTCACAGCAGAAGGTCAGTGTCCAGAGTCCAGGATTCAAAGGCTGCGTCAATACTGAATCACAAAGAGAGGAGAACTGATGCTGGACTGCTTTGAGTGTTTGTGGCTTCACTCTGGTCAGTGGTGTTACAGCTGATGCTTCACGGTTTATCCACACTTTAACCTTTCACTGCAAGATGATCCATGAGGAAAATGAAAAATCAAATGAACACACTACTGGGCATCACTTGAATCGGATTATCTCAGCTCACTGATAAGATTATAAAGAAGACCGATAGAGAAGTAAGCTAAGCATGAGTAAAAAGTGTTCTGAGGATTAATTACACAGTTATCAGCTAATCCACCTTTGATATTGCTTTGTTGTTTGGTCTTTTGGTCAGCTTAAACACACCACTCAGCTAAAAGCAGCATGTACAGAGAATACTAAGAAGCCCCCATTATCATTTCAAACTCTTCTGTACAGCTCAATCTCCTCAGATTTGAGCCACGAGTCACACAGCTCATATCAAATATACTGCTAATGTAAAAGGCCTGAAATTTTAAGTGAAATACACTGGGTCGTAGCCAGGGCAAAATTGTAACTGAGGTCCAAAAGTGTTGTACTTTTAAAATTCAGATGAGTAAAGGAGTGTGGACTAAGCCAGGCAGCTCGCTCTGAGTTGAGATGTAGGAAAAGAAGACAGTAGCTCAAGTCAAGTTTAATATTTATCTTATATGAAAAAAAGGTGCTTCATGGTTCTTTGCTGCAATTATGGGCAAAGAGAACAGAGCAAACATTATTAATTTATTCTGACAAGTTAGCGCCAGCACTAGGCCTGATCTGACATCATAATCTTTTATATTTTTCCCTCTTCTTATGCTCAAAATATCTACATACCTACATCGGTAAAATGTAGCATTTTGATTATGAAATGTAAGTAAACAATTGCCTACTTTGTTCATGACAACAGTTGTTGTCCAATCAGAGGGGGGTCAAAGTTCAGGTGGTGGAGTATGTTAGCCGGCACCACAGAACCCAGAGTGGGTCAGGAAATGCAGATCAATCAGTCAAACTTAGGTCAAACTATTTGTACAGCACTTTTCATACAGGTTAGGGCAGCTCAAAGTGCTTCACAGACGACTGATGAGCTGATCACCAGGTAATAAAGCTATAATAACATAGGCAAACTTTTGTATGTCTGTTGTCAATAGTAATAAAAGAACAGAAGAACAGAATAGAATACAATTTGCAACAAAATTACAATAAGTGAGTAAATGAAGGTGACTAATGATGAGACAACATATTTAATCAAAATAGTAATAAACTTACTATGTATAGCGCTTCTCAAAGCAGAGTTACAAAGTGCTTTTCAGCACACAAACATAATACAAAAGTACAGCAATTAAAACAGTCAGTCTTTATCCTGGACCGGGGAATGGTTACTAGACCCTTGGCTGAAGACTGGGCTCATGTGGTGAAAGGAGATCAGTAATATCCTTGAGTGCATGTCCAGAAACTGCCTTAAACGTTATTGTTAAAATCCTAAAATCAATTCTAAAACTAACACAGAGACAGTGAATGAAGCTAAAACAGAGGTTATGTGCTCTGTCTTTTTAGTCAGAAAGTAAGAGGTCAGAAGAACACATTTAGTTTACAAGTTTAAGTCATCAGAGGCTTTTCCTTGTGTCTGTGCAGTAACACTTACGACTGCTGCAAGTGACAATATGTGAATTCAAATATTAATGCAAGCAGCTGATTAGATCATTTACCCAACACAATAGCAGACATTTCACATATCAGTGTAGGAATGGCTGACAACAGTGTGTGACCTCCCCCTGACTCAGTGAGACATGTAAATGAATACAAAACATGGTGAATTTTTAAAAGCTTCAATATGGTGTCATCTGTCCCTCTGTAGGCTCCTCTCGCAGCTTCCAATGCCTCAGAGCTGCCAACACTGCAGCCCTGACGAAGGCTGTGCAACGTGATTCAGCACTCAAACAAAACACAGGAAGCACAACTTTGTTATATCAGTGCAAATCACTAATTATTGTAATTATAAAGGAAGCATCATTATAAATGTGTTTGAATGGGGGGAGAAAAAAAAACTACAGCCTGGCCAATAATTGCCGCTCCCCAGGTGCTACACTGCTGTTTGCCTATAGTCAGTCAGACTGAGTCACCATGGATACAGATCTCTCTGTTACCATGTGGTTCACACCTTACCAACTTGGCAATTTCACACTTATGCAACCTAATGCTCGGTGCAAACAGAGGTCACTGTTGTTTTCCACCAGGTGACCATCTTTCACCACTTATCCTTAGTGATGTGGTGCTAATCTATGTTTGACACATCCAAGAAACACAATTACCCTCTCTCTGCAGCTCCACCATGTTTGTTGTTGAAAAGCTGCCACCTCATAAGTTGTTTTTTGCCTTGAATTTTCCTCTCTTTTATGTGTTTCCTTGTTGCAGCCACTGGTTGCTTGATGTGAGAAAACACTCAGGAACTGGAGACTGTGTTGCCATCTGAAGCCACATTACATCACATCACCTCAGGCAATAGCCGTGCAGATGCTAAAATCTGAAGGACCTGATCTGAACTTCTGTTTGCTTTCAACCCGCCTCATTAAGCAGTGCTGGGGAATAAAACTAAATTCTTTGCTCCACTGGATCCAAATGTTGTCCATATTTGGTCCATAGTTTGTCCACTGATATTCTGGGCCCAGGTGTTCAAAAGATGGATAAAAATGAACCAGATTTTGAAATCCCTTCTTTTGCCATCCAGGATCACGTTTTCCATCTTACTTTTAACCCACTTGTTCAAAGCAAAATTGGATTGGATCAGTCTGATCCAGATACAGTACAAACTTTTCAAGATTACCAAATCCGGATAACGAATGCTAAATGGGACACTAAAGGCTGCTAGCCTAGGTATGTAAAAAACATGCTGTTTTTCATTTATTCAATGTCAAGCCAGACCTTAATTTCATTTGCATGTCCAGTAGTTTGGGAAAAACATTCAGAGAGATCATTTGTAGAGTGATCATATGTTAACTTTATTTACTTAATCACTGAAATGGTTTAAAAATCAGGTGCAAATCCGATTTCAGAATCCGTTTTTAGTTTTGAACATTCCATTTTCAAGATTGTATCCTATCCATTAACCAAAATCCGATCAGGTTAGTTTTGAACAACTGGGCCCTGGGTATTACTGTGAGGGACTTGATTGATTGATTGACTTTATTGTCCACCTCTGTCTCAATATGTCTCTCCCAAAGAAAGTACAGTTAAAATGCACACAATCCCCACACCGTTAAAAACACACATGTGCAACATACATATTTTGTGACTTACCAATCACCTTTCCTTCAATGTTAACATTTTCTGCAGAGCAACTTTGTTTTTTGCTCTATACGCTCACTCTGCTGCTGCGAGCTGTTAGATGCTTTCAACCAGGCTCCTATGTGTCACTTCAAAGCTCCTCTGCTTCCTGATGAAGAACAATCATTGGTTGGCTTTTCTAGTCTGATCAGTGATTGTTCAACAGGCTGGTGACTGAGCGAGACAGGGAGGGTGTTACTGCTTCTTCTTGGTTTTGTTTAGTTTCCTGACACAAGTCCAGCAGCACAGTGACGTATGAAGGAAGCCTCCTCCTCTCCCTGTGTGGCATGATTTGCTGCTTAATTTTTTTCAGTTTTTCATTGTCATAAAAAGATCCTCTTTCAAGTAACAATGATATCTTTCCTCAAGGTTCATTTATATGGTGGCCCTGAGAGCTCAACTCACAGCAACTCAAGAAAACATGAAACTCATTTTCATCGTTTTGAAAATAAAAAATCGAGTTTGAGTCCTCTTACATTTGATCCGCTTTTTCTCTTACTTTCACTCTTGAAATTAGGTAATAATTTTAAAAACACAGTAATTAACCTGCAACTGCATGGGGGTATTATAATACATTCATGCATATTTACTCTGCAATGGTTTTAACTTCAAAAGCCATTGAATAACAAGTGCATCCCAGCAGGTCCATCACTTTGTAGAGTCCCCTGGTAATACTTCTGTTCTGTTGTGAGTATTTGCAGCTCATTCGTGATCACAATGATGAAGATGTTTTCTGACAGTCTTTGTGTTTTGTCTGTTTGGTTGTATTTTCTTCAGTTGCAGTGCATTGAGCCCTCACAAATGCCGGACATTTGGCCTCCAAACTTTTATCAATATAGATCAAATTAAAGTGAGACATAAGAGTTATTTTTTAAGGACGAAGTCACTCATAAATGTTTTTCAGCCTTGTTCATTTCAATACACCACCTCTGCAGGTGCTGCCTCACCGGTCTCGTATGACCACTAGCTCATAGCGGCTAATAAAAAGCTGACTTTAGAGTTTGGTATAACTGACTTTACTGTGTCTGTTGGTGAACTGTGTGACTATTCTACACTGCTGTTTTTTCACTTCACTTTGTGTTTCCAAGTCACTCCTGCTGCTCGGCCAAAATTGAAAAAGGCTAGCTTCATTGCATTTGCATTTTTAATAAGGCTTCCTTAAAATTATCACCAATACACGCAGTGAGTGTAGCATTTTATCAGGCTAAGTGCCCTCTTGTAGACAAATTGTCTATTGTAATGGAAAAACTTTCTTTGCTACCTCACACCCGTCTTTGGCTTTTTTCTGTTCTCCAGTTTCATGTTACTCAACAGCCCTACATATTAATACAATATTATTATTAATAATAATCTATAATCATTGGCCAATAAATCTGCCTGTCTTTTTTTTTTTTTATAGATTCTGCTCGACTAGACTTCATTTGTAATTCCCACCATTGCAAAGGGAATAAATCTGCTGAAAGAGAAGCAGACACAGATATCTGCCTCAGGTATGAAGATGTCAAAACATATAGAGACAGAGAGACTAAGGGGAGACGCAGAGGGACTTAACTTAAAGAGACAGAGTGAGTGAACCAGCACAATACAGCATTTTGATGTCAGCAAGAGATGACAAGATGGACAGGGCAGGGGAGACTGCTGTCCTCGTCATCAGGTACACAGGGCCAAAGGTCAACCTGTGACTGGCTCTGTTGATTTTTTACCCTCTCTCTCTCTCTTCTCTCCCTCTCGCTCTGTATGTGTATCTCTCTTGCTCCTCTGCCTCCTCCGTCCAGCAGCCCTGGGCAGCTGCTGCAGATTTCACGCACGCATTCTCACCGTCCTGTAATCTACCCTGACAGCACACTTAGGTTAGTGTTTCACTTTTTTGTACATATATTTACCAAAAAAAATACAGATGACGTGTTCCACTGAATATTGAATATCCTCAATTAGCTGCCGGTGTGTGTGTGTGGGTGTGGGTGTGTGTTTTTTGAGGGGGGCAGTGATGGTTATGGCTTTGGCGAGGGGATATCGAGAGGTATTTGTTGTAAGACCTGAAATGAGATGAAAGCACATTCTGGAAGATACATGAAAATAGGTAATCTATAAACAGGATTGATCAGGCTGAAGCGTGAAGACAAGGATAGAGAGAGAGGGTAGGGGGGGCAGAGGACCAGGCTGTCGCTCGGCCACTGGCCAAACTCTCTTCCCACATCTGTGAGCAAATATGTGTGAAAGAGGGTGGGGGGGTGTTGTTAATTGTGAAACAATGAGTCTTCACGAGCACATAATCACATTGTACATACACACCTGTGTTCACCAGTGTTACCATGTGTGTTTTGAAAGCTGATATTGGCCGCAGTCATTATTCACGCTGTAGAGCACTGGTTCAACGTAGGTGGAGTTTGAAGTGACGAATGTACCTGATGGTGGCAGATCATGCAGAAAATTGTGCATCTAATAAATCATATATTACCCTGTTATTATCAATTATACATGGGATTGGGTTCAGTGGCATTTTAACAGATCTAAATCCAGTGTCAAATTGCTTAATGAATCCAATTAGTTTTGTGCACCTTAATCAAATCAAAGTTCAGTCTCAGTGAGTTAAGTAAAGTTAAAAATGGCTTCAAGGTTCGGTCTGATTTGATCAATCTATACTTTGTTGGCTAAGGAGGCAGAAACACTTTATTTTTGAGTGGCAGACTAATTACTGTTCACAACATGTAGCCACGTCCTGAAAATGAAATGAGCAGCAGAAGATATGAAATGTTGATTAGATTTCACTTTTTACTTTGCTGCGAAAAAGCAATTATTAAATATTTACATACAAGTGGTTGTTTAAGACAGGAGGAGGAGGAGGAGGAGGAGGAGGAGGAGGAGGGAACAGCAACAGTGTTGAGTGCCGCAGCTGAGGGTAGTTATGTAGGGAAAAAAACATATTTTTATGTCATCTGTTGTTTTTCAGATGCAGCATTTGGTTTGTTCATGTTTTTGGGTGAGCACCCGTCCTGGCTGCCAGGTTGGACTGGCTCACCCAGTGTATGCAGAGTGGACCGTGGGTGGAGCTCAGGAAATGTCACTGTTCATCTGTTTGCTCATCACTTCTGTCCAGAGTTTGGTTAAGACTCTTATGGATGGCTGCTTGTGTGATTGACTGACCCAGTTATCTCCCCACAGTGATAACAAACTCTCTGACACTTTGAAACATGGGCCATTTATTTTATGAAATGTATGTCTTTTAATTTGACACCAATGCTTCTGGTTCCTGTTTTTTTGTTGACTCCCTTGCCTCCAGTCTCCAGTATTCACTACTGTATCTATCAAAAATATAGACAAGAAATTTTAAATAATAAAAAAACACATTTATTATCTCTCAGGTGGTAACGTTGACAATTGATGATTGAAACATAACAATAATCCAGTATTTAACCTGAAACCTGCAGAAATGGTCTCTCCCCACCACAGACATGATAAATCACTATAAATATAATATTCAAGATTCTCATTATGAAAAAAATTCCATTATTTTATTATTGCGGTGTCTTGTAATGCATTAAATAACCCTCTAACAATTCTAAATATTGATAAAGCTGCTGAACACACTAATACATGTCTAAATAAAATACTCTATCAACTTAGTAAAGTAAAGTAATAAAGTGATACCCTAGTTTACCTGCATCAGACACACACACCCACTTTAACCACTTTCTTGCACCTGTGTGTCTTTACTAAAGGTCTTTACACCCCCCCCCCCCCCCCCCCCCCTCCCCCCCTCCCCACTCCAGTGTGTGCAGCTCGCGGTGGCACTGCCAGGTCACACTCTCCAGCCTAACCTGCTAATGGAGTTTGCATATGCAGCCCGCTCCCCACTGCCAGCTAGCCATTAATATGAATCACTCTCTGGAGGCCGCTCCCTCCCTCCACCACCACCACCTCTCCCCACCACACACACACACACACACACCCAAACAAGCCGGCAATTTGTCTTCACTAGCGAGCCGCTGAAAGATCCATACATGATATTCTCCATGGTGGAAAGTGCATTTCAGGAGGGGTGGGGTGGGGAGGGCGGAGGTGTTATGAGATTGGTTTCGTACACTTGACAGGGAGGGTGTGGAGGGGAATTGCTGGTTTCACAAGAGCATGGACGTGTGCTGCGCTGGTGGAGGTTGGACATGGAGGAAAATTGTCCAGACGGACAGAATTCAGGACAGTGAAATGATTTCTCACCTTTCAGGTGAGCAAGAGAGCTGTGAGATTGCATCACAGTGCTTGCTGAGCGCCCTGCTGAGGTCTCTTATCAGCTTCTGCTGATCACGTCAAATTCAACCTTTTAAAAGCTTTGTCAGTGCAGGATCTGACTGTTTCCCCAAATATTATGTCCTGAGCTTAACAGGCCAAAGGGAACAGTACAGTGTTTGAAAACCCTGATTGGATCCTGTTCCGACTGTAGTTTCATGTCCCTCAGACAGTACAAAAAAATAAATAAAAAAATCTTCCTACACACAACAAATGCCACTGCTCAGCTAGTGTGTGTGTGTGGCCTGGAGAGAAACATGTCAGTTGCAGTTGGGCTTTTTTTTTTGCCAAACAGCATATACAGACACACACACACAGAGAGAACGACCCAGGAGGTCAGAGAGGATTGCATCATGTTTTTTAGCATTTTCTCTTTTTTCTGCTCTGGCGGCCTTCCTCCAGCTATGTGCTTTTTGTTCCAGTCTCAGCCAAGGCGAAGAACTAGTGGAGTGTGTGTAGTCCTGCCAGTGCTGCTGTAAACATTAAGACATCATTGCCAGCTTTTTGAATGGACGCCATGTGACACCAAAATCTAGATTTGTGCAGGAGGCGGGGAAAAAAAGAAGGAAGAGGTTTCAGCTGGTTGAGAAACAAAGAAAATGAGAACAGGTATTTGAATCAGCACTGTTGCACATACTGTATGATGCAGAGATGGAAAAGAAAAAGAAAAACTGGGTTGTGCTGATGGAGCTGTATGAATACTAATGCCCCGTCCAGTGATGGAGGAGTTATGAAATTCTCACCTCATATGAAAGAGGTGGGAAAATGTCACGGACAGTTGATGCAGTTCCACAGTGTGGTTATGTAACACCAGCACCTCGGCTTATAAAGGCTTCAATGTCTACGACAAACAGCGAGGCTGCCAAGTCATGTGTCGCCATGGTCACTGCCGAGCTGGCAACCCATCTGACCCTGAGACAGACTTCTAATGAGGTTCCTTCTCGAAAGGCGAAGGCGCTGCACTCCCGGGCCCTGTCGGCGACACCACTGTTTGTCTTGGGCTCCTTGAAATGAAAAGTTGATTAGTGGGTGAGGCAGGAGAGTGGAGGTGGCACTGACAGGTCTTCGCTTGGCTCTGTATCATTAGTGTAAAGGGAAGGAAAGGGATGTAGTGCTCAAATCGGAATCAACACAAAGCAATAAGGTTTAAAAATTGAGTCTCGCTGAGCTGCCAAAAACGTCCTCACGCGTCGTCTGTTTCAAATGCAGCCTTGCTTTTCAACTCAGCAGGAGAAACTAATATTGTGGTGACATCATTTCACTTCTTCAGCGACTGCAGTTCAGCTTAATTACCCCATTTTCTACAATTGGTTTAATTTCTTTTATACAAGAGAGTTGCAGGTGAAATGATCTCAGCTCTAATGGTGAAATCTTAATCGTATACGGAATATCTTTCTTCACGGGGAGACAAACAACAATGAATTAATCCTGCTAATGAGTTGAGCCTGTGAAGTCGTGATCTGATACGTCTCATTCCTCTCCACTGTCATCCACAAACTATTTAAAAACACATCAGTGAGCCGCACTGTCAGAGTAGGTGACATGTTACTTCATTATCACAAATGCACACACACGCATACACGGCCGCACGCACATACACACACATACACAGTAGTTCAGTGTAGTTTAGTCCATGCACTGTCCTGCTGCTGTAAATAGTCAAATCACCAAATTTTAACCATTGAAAAATATCCACAGCACAGTTTTCTCCTGTTCTAAGCTACAATTCCCAGCTGTGTTCGGTATAGGAAATTACTGATTGATCAAATAAAATTAGATACTTGTCAGCTGCACAACATTTTACATCTCCAATAGGAACCTATTGTACGTAGTACTGAGAGACAGACCAATACGTTGATGGTTTAGGTCTTTCCCTGGGATGTTTTGTCAAACAAAATAACCATTTAAACTTATAAACTGTAACATTTCGCCATTGAAGTGTCTAAAAATGACCAAACCAAACTTATATTTGTGAGTTGTGTTCTTACATCATCTCAAAAGTCTCCATCCATTCTCAAACCTACAGAAATTAGTGATTTTACTGATGGTAATGGTCCAACTTTACCTCTGCAGATAATTTGGCTTCCTGTAAAAACCACCTGAACAACTGACTCCAAACAAGAAAAAGCAGTGATAAAGACAACAACTCCCATGATTCCATGCCATATCATAATATTACCCAACTCCAAATTTTTATTATTGATTGATTGAGAGACTGTGTGAAATAGAATACAACAAATGATCACCATCATTCAGGTTTGGGCTGCTTTAAAACATCTTATTATTGTCATTAGTATTATTATTACCCAGTTGATCCTCTGGTGAAGTTGAGTGGAGTTGCCTGCACTAGGACTACACGCTCTACTAAGAGATGCAGATGCTGACACCCACGCAGCTCTCATATTATTGCCTTCTTGCTGCTGATGCAACACAACCAGATTAGAACCAGGCAGAAAAACAGAGTTGCCTTCGCCCTTCTGATTTATTATCTTAAAAGCTGTTTTGTCTGCAGGAAGAAAAAAAAATGTTTGTATGTTAGAGTGCATGTAGTGAAGCCTCTGTGTGTGTTGTGTTACAACTGCACTGTTAGAAAAACAACCTGTGAGCACTGCTGGCTCCGTGCTAATGAATAAGCATAATCCTGCAGAAAATGTTTGCAAAAGACAAAACAGGCAGGTGATTAGAGGGAGGAGGGGCACATCTCTTATCTGTGAATGTGATCTCATTTTTATAGGCACATTTTCCATTATGGTTTTTCTTTCAAATCTTTATCTAAACAGCTCATCGCACTCGAGTTAAATATGTTTTTCTAGATGGCCTTCAGTGCTTGAGTCCAATTTGCAATTGCATTAGCACCTTTGTGACTTTGCACTTCTCGTTATGACTTGAGTGTAGTTTTTTTTTTTTAGGATATGCAAATTGTTGCATTTAGTTTTCTTGTATTTGCCACAGAGCTGCCATCTCAACCTCGTGCTAACAGATTTGTATTCTCAGTGGGACGCCATCTTTAGATAAAGGTGGTCTTTGATGGTAAAATCACTTTCATTAGGTGCTAGCGCTGTGACCAGCAGCATTCATTTAGCCTCGATAAAATGCATAATGGGAGATGTAAAGTAGGTTGTTTCTGGAATAGTAACTCCTTGTGCTGAAGGATAAATACAGTAAAGATGCGCCCTGAGTGAGAGGATGTGTTCTAATACAGCAGGAAAATATCAGTGAGGAAATCAGGACTGGAGGTCATTAGAAAAATATCTGCATCTCGAAAATACATTGATAAAGCAGGCCAGGGCGTTTTTTTTTTCAGATATTAGATATGCATGCTGTGCAACATGTCCTTAGGTGCTCTGCTGGTTTTCACTCTCATTTGCAGTAGAAATCGTTAAATTCTTTGCACCAGCAAAAAAATCCCAACATACTTTACATGCACAACTAACAGAATCTTTTTCAGCATCACTGGGTTTAAAACAAAACAAGCAGGTTTTGGTTTGCACTTTTTTAGTGTTTTGCACAGAGATGCACAAATCTACAATTAAGTGAAACTGTTATTCTCATGTCACAGTCTGTTCAATGCGTGGATTGCACCACCATCCTTTCTTTGATACACACATCAGACAGAAAAGCATGAGTCCAGCTCAGTCTTGTGTTTTCTGTCTCACTGGCTCACCTCCAGGCTTTCTTATACAGTACATTCATGTTTGTGAACTGACAGTAGCCATGCCATATTGTATCTGACAGCTCCCTCTCTGGATCCTCGGGGATAATAACACACTGTAGCCTTTGGATGTACACTTATAAAACAAAAATGACTGACAATCAAACAGAATGCACGGCCCATGCCAAACACACAGAGTGCACAGGTTTCGCCAGATAAGCAAATATACTCTTTATTTCAGTTTCATTTACAGATCTTCTATTTATCAAGCGGAAAGAGAAATGCACTGCTCAGGCTTCAACTCATCTGTTTGTCAGGGTGCTGCGGCATGACCATCAGTCTTGAGGAGATAGCGTGTGGACTGATGCAGAAAATATATTGAAATAGGTTAGATTGATAGAGACATTCAGAAAAGAGAGAAATTGCTAAACCAAACCAACCTCTCTATTTCCCCTTTTCATTTGTGTTATCGTAGATGTTGTGTTATTGAACATGCGTGTGCCGCAGGACGCCTCCTGATTTCATTTAGAGGATCTAATTTTTCCTTGGGTTGTCATTGACAGGGTGTAAAGCAGGAACACATTGTTTTTTATTTCCTCTGGTGCTGCCATCATCTATTAAAAGAGTTCTTTTTTCAGTTTGACTTGGCCGGGCATTGCCCCCCCCCCCCCTCTTCTGTGTCTGAGGCCGCGAATGAATGTGGTCGCTTCTGCTGTCACTTTCTGCACACTTTACCCAGCTCGCCTATTTGAAGTTCTGTCATAGCCAGGCTTTGAACTGCCATTTGTGTTGTAGCCTGCACACTGCTCGTCTCCAGAGCTTCGTCTGCTGTGAAAATTGTCAGAGCCATAGGCCATGTTTTCAACACAGGCTTTTTTCCCCTTTTGTAATAACTAATGCAGAAACCCTGTTTATAGACTGGACACATTCACTCGAGCTCAGTTGCTGCATCCTATTTCAAAGCCCCAATGCCTTTTGTGGCCTTTGGATTTTTTGTTTATGCTTTTTTAATAAATTGTTCAGTGCTGCTTCGACTGATGTACTGAGCCGCTATATATTATGTCTGGTTAATTTTAGAAGCTGTTGCCAGCTTTAACATAACCCCAGATCTGTCTCCAACAGTAAAAGCGGGTACCTGCAATTTCTCATTTGTTTTTTCAGTTATATGCTAATGTGCTGTGTGGGTCATTCACATGAAGTTTCAAAGGATTACATTTTTTAAAATTATTTTCAGACTAACACACATGTATTAAATCTGTTTTTTCCCTAATGCAAAACGAGGGCCTAGGGATCAAGAGTAATCTATTTGTGATTTGATGTAGTTGTACATTGGCCCTGAGGACTCATAAGCTACAGTACACATACTGACAATAAAAACTGATGCACCAGCCAGGACACACTTGTTGTTTGAAGCTTTTTATTTACTTTCAATAGTGACATAAAAATGCAGGGTTGTATGGGAGAAAGAGAGAGAGAGAGGGAGACAGAGTGTGAGAGAGATTGACTGGGTTGGACGAGCTGCAGCCTTCATGGTGCATGCTGTGCCCTCCCACCCCCCAACTCCAACCCCACCCAACCCTCAGGTTTGCAGAGTATTGGGCTTCTAAATAAAAGTGACTTGACTAAATGTTCTCCTAATTCCACCATGTTTATGTGACTGCTGTAAATACAATTTTATGCAGATTAAGACTTTGTAAACAAGACAGATGATCAACTGATAAGTTATTATGCATTTCTTTAGAAGAAACCATCTGCCTACTCATGAATGCATCAGCAAAAATAACGTGGAATACAATTTAACAGTGTGAAAACTCAATTTACTGCATTTACATCCACATCAGAGCAAAGTGTTTTGCAGTATATGTTGCTGCTACGTCTTAGCCTCTGTTCCAGATGTCCTTTATGCTGCTTTGTTTTCTCTCAATATGAAAGTCAACAAACAGGCTGCTGAGATGTGTTTGATTTGTGTTATGCATCACAATGAACATCAAGTCTAAATCCATTTTGATCAACGTTCTATTAGTGATTTGAGGTGGTGCATTAATGACTTCAAATTAATCTGCACTTTAACTGCATTATCATGCAGCTGCAACATTTACATACATTAATGTAGACTGGATGTTCACTTTAACTTTTCCTCACCTGAACTAGTTTCAAACGCCTGTTGAGTGATTTTAATGCAACACACAGACAAATGGAAACCAGTCTCTGAGACAAACAGAAAGTCAAAATTTACTGTAGGAGTTACTTTCTGCAGTGGAAAAAAGAAATGCCTGGTAATACAGTACCGTTGGGTTGGAAGCAATAGTTTTCTTTCTTTTCTTTTTTTCTTTTGTTTTAGCATTTGGCAGCTGAAGCTTCAGATATTTTTCTCTGGAGGTCTGAAATACCAAATTAATGACATACTACAAGGTATCTAGTTTAAAAGCATTTGTTTGAAATCTGGTCAATAGATGCAATTGGCTTTTCTGCAGCTGCTTTTCAAGACATAAATCAGCAAATGCAAACAGATGTTTTGCAACCAGTGTTGGTTTACTGCCACCAGCAGAGCCCTGGCTCTGATGCTCTGATGCTTTTGTACCTCAGACTTGATAGTCACGGCATGTCTCCGGTATGTAGCTGACGCTGTGCTTGTTAGCCTAATAACAACCACAGCTGGAGTGGCTGCTAATGACTGGGACCTCTAGGAGTCTCCAGTTGATGAAACCAACCAACTACGTCCTTTGCAGGAGTCCTATTGTTATGAGAGACCCCAGGGAAAAAATCTTAGTTACTGCAGTGAAGGCACAGCACCCGTCTCTGTAATGGCTGGGTGAGCTGCTGGTGAGACTTTTGCAGCTTCAAGTGCCACCAAACATGCACCTTCTACTTTGTTTCCCCCTGAGCACTGAGCCAACAAGCTGTCTGCTGTACCAGTGGTCTCCCCCACTTCTGGCAATAAACATATCTGGGGGTTGTAACATTACCTTAGCTGAGGATTTTATTTGTGAAATGGAAAGCATACTGTTTCCTAAAAATACTTTGATCATAAAATATGCTGTGTTGATGATAAGGAATAAAGTTAATTGAATCCCTTAATATTTTTGCCAATCTCCACTGGCACTCGCTCAAAGATCCAGGCTATGCACCTCATTTGAACTGCAAAACTTTATCATTTATGCACAGTGCTCAGTGTTTACAAGTGATGATGAAACGAGGACACCCCGAGCTCAGAGACCAAGTCCAAATGTTTCCACTTCACCACAGCACAACCAATCGGTGAAGCTCTTATTAGCGTGTCCCTGCTTCTTTTGTCTGTCTTATCTGTAAATCTTCCTCACCCTTCACGCCAGCAGGAGCTGCATATATCTTCAACGTCCTTGGATTCCCGTCGTGTAAACACCAGAGGTGGTGAGCACTGTTTACCGCTGCGCATGGCAGGCAAACAGCCGGCTCTGGCTCCTGCACAGCTCGTCCCGTGGGGCCAAACTCACCTTATTACCCTTTTAATTAGTAGGAGCAGTTAATAGTGTCGGCCTCCTCTGCCACCTCAGCACTCTGCACCGAGTTCAGGAATCCCTCCAATCAATAGCGAAGAGTCGGACTGAGGGAGAGGGAGGAGGTCCTGTTGTGGTAACAGCTCAGGTGCATTCAGGATGGTTTTTGGGGAGAAATCAAACAACATACTATTTTCTTTGAAGAAACCTTTGGGCCTAGTGTAGCAATAACTATTCATTCTCCCTTTTTTATGTGTACATTTGAAGGGATAATAAGGTCTCTGGGTTCCTCATGCACATGCCCCTGTGTCTCCGCTTCCACATTTCCTCTCACTCGAAAATGAATGTAATCAAAAAGCTAAGGGTTTGCTCTGTAGATTCTATTGTGCCCTTATAAGCTTTTATCCCTTCCAACCGCTCGCCCTGTGCTCATTTCTTTTCTTGTTTTGATTTAAAGATGCAGTGGAAGTACTTAGCATTTAGATGACATGCTGCTGGAGAGGTGTGATGGATCAGCGCCTCTTCAGAGGACTGAATTTCCTCGACAGCGCCACAGCCGGTCGGTCGGTCAGTCTGTGGGCCGGTCGGACAGACAGAACGACAGATCGCAGGACGTCAGACTGGGTGGGCAGCAGAATACCAAGTCTGCCTGCCTCGCTGCTGCAGATAGCCTGGCACAGCCGAGAGGAGAGCAGAGACTGCTGGGAATGCCAATGCGATGCTCAGACACCCGTCTCGCCTTGGCTCCTCTGATTGGCTAAACAGACCATTAGCTTCCTGATTATGATTAGCAGAGTCATTATCTACACAAAAGTGGCTCATTCACCAATATTAAGAAGGCAAGGGAGCTTTTTTTCCTCCGGTCAAGGGGAAAACAGCGTGTTGTCATGTGTTCTCCTTAAGATGAATGTAGGAGGCGAGAAGTTGTTGTTCACAGAGAAACAAAGTGGAATACTGTTTATCACCCTGCCCTACAGCTAATGTGATAAAAATTTGCTATCTGTGCGATGCCATTGATGGAAGAAAGGAAATGTCTCTCACTCGTTAATGTGGAATGAGGCAGCCATTACTCGCTCGTATTTTCCGGTTGAGGAGAGGAGCGGTGTTCTCAGAGGTCATAAAAACTGGGGGAGAACAAAATAACCTTCATCTTCTTTCATCTCGCCTTAGATATAATTGGAAGACACGCCATCTGTGCTTTTAAATGGACATATGCTGCTTTGCGTCCAAGGCCAATATGCTTAAGGAAAGTTGAATAAAACGTGGGTGAAGGCCAGCCCACTGTTCCTGTGACGCTGACCTTCTTCTGCTTTTCTTTTCCAGCCTTTGCCCAAGGAGCCGTCGTAGGATGCAGAAGAAAACAGCAGGTATGTTGGTGTTCTAATGATTTTTTTTTCAGATTTGCATCTACTGTATATAATGTGAAGCTGTAACTTGGGTCGAGCAATTTGACATACAAAGCTAAGCAAAGACTTAACGATCAAAAGCAGAAATTATAACTTCTTGAAGGACATTTAATGAACAGCAGAAGCTAAAGGTTCAGTGTAATTCAGACCAGGACCGAATCGACCATTAATATCTATTCATCAAGTATTTCTCCAGTGCCACTCTCGCAACTGCGCTTAAATAAAGATCAGGCCGTCCTTAGAAAAGACACAATGATGTCCACCATTTCTCAGGATGCTGCCACTTTGATGTATCAATGCAAAAAAAAGAGAGAGAAATCAAAGGGGGTTATTGGATTTGTGGAAATGCATAGGGGTGGAAACTGAAAAGCCCGACTCTGGTTACATCAAAGGCAGAGGTCACTTCAAGTGTCCAAGCTGTCTTTTTATGACAAAAGCAGAAAACTGAACATTGTGGGAGGCTGTTTTTGACAGCAGTGAAAACCTAAAAAGCCAAAGCTACATGGTGAAGAAAAAAATCAATGTTAAAATGTTGGTTGCCTGCCTCACATCACTCCAAGTGGATTTCTGCTTATTAAAAGTTGGCAGTTGGGAGCAGGTAGGGCCAACTCTGTAGGCAGGTGAACTTCACTTCCACAAACATCTTTCTCTCCTCTAAAAAACAAGGAAATCTACTAAAGATTAAACTGAATCCCCCTCCTGAGAACACCGACTGAGTGTCTTTTATATTCTGCAAAACCACAGGCATTTGGAATCTGCATGCTTTATGTCTCCCAGCCAATAGTCTAAGATTGATTTTCCCTCTTCCACCGAGAAAACAAAATGAATCACGCACAATTACCAAGGACAGGGAGAAGAGGGGAATTGGGGGCGTCATAAATATTTATTTGCCAGTCCTGGGAATTTGTGCAATTCTGTGTGGATTTGCCAACTCATATTTAAGTGTCTGAATGATTTATATGGGCAGTCCTGGGTGTCACATTTGTCCACTGTCACCCTGAATCATTTATGTATAACATTTATGGATTTATCCATATAACATATTCATGGCAGAGTTCCATTATCATTCAAATGGGTTTCTTGATCAAATGATTGGCTAAGTTAAGTCATTAAGTGCAGAATTTTACTGGAGGTGAAATGTATTCTATATGGAAAGGAATATATTAGTACTTACTCCTATAGATTTGTCCCATGTTTTTTTTTTAATTCTTCATAAGATTTCCTTTGTTAAATATGTAAAAGAAGAGTCAGAGGACTCTCCTCCAATGATCCCATTTCAGAGCTGCAAGACTTAAAATTGCTGGTTTGGAGTAATTTGTTTAAGTAAAGGTTGTTTTTCATTAAGACGTGTCCATTACATTAATGTTCAGCTTTATTCAGAGCAAATGGAACAGCACTGCTGCTGCAACACCGTATCTGAAGCCTCCTGCAACAAAGGTATGAATGGCTCTGCTGTCAACAGCAGCGAGCGAACAAGTGGAGATATAGAGGAAGAAAAATGTTTCCAGTCATTTCACAGGTTGCATTAGTGATTGTTGGTGTTGAAGCGTCAATCAGTGGGCATTACGAGTGTAAGCCCCCCTCATAATGTTTATCATCAGTTTCATCATTTATTACAGTGTTACAGGAGAAATCTGACCAAAATCTGATTCTGTTACTTTAGGGTGATACCAAATTTTAGACTGTTGTTTAATTCTTAATTTGCTGACATGCTATGTGGGGGTTAAGTTGTGTTCTACTGGACAGACTAGAGGCAGCTGCTATTTCATTTCTTCTATCTTTTAAAAATAAAAGAGCTACCACTTACTCAGCTTAAGGTTCAGAGAACACCACCAAATCATTATTTGTTATGTTTTTGTCCAAAACCACAACTGAAGGACATCAGCAGCTTCAATGTCAATGAGAAGTTCAACAGCTAAAGTAGATGATGGTAGGGAAG
Source organism: Trachurus trachurus (assembly GCF_905171665.1). Classification (NCBI taxonomy): domain Eukaryota; kingdom Metazoa; phylum Chordata; class Actinopteri; order Carangiformes; family Carangidae; genus Trachurus; species Trachurus trachurus. The sequence goes on from NC_139901.1 coordinate 12,300,694, forward strand.
TCCGCCAAAAGTGCATAGAAGTGCCCACAGAGGAAATGATCTAATTTGTCTGATTCCTTGAGTATTGTGATACCATGTGTTATTAAATCTAACCAAAAAAGCTCTTGGACACTTTTATTTTGTCAAGGAAGCTCTCAGAGGAAAAAAAGAAGAAGGTTGAAGACCCCTGATCTACATGCTTGTTGTCTTCGTGCATGTGAGAAATGATAATTAACTGAGTCAATGAATTTATTATGTTTCTCTCAAGTAGGGGGAAGACGTGCTGCTGCAGCTTAATGTAAACAGGACAGTTTTCAGTTTGGTATAGTGTGGTAGAAGATGGTGCTCTACATCTGAGTGCTGTGATAACTTTGACATGGAGCTGACTCAGGCTTATGAAACAGCAACAGTCTTTTGACTTGTCTTTTTCTTCTGTTCCCCAACAGGCTCATTGATGTGATTCAAACAAGAACCGATGCCAGTCACCACAACCAAACATTGTGTCCATTCACCAATGAGGCTCCAAAACTTTACACCAGACCTAACCTTCTGTAAAAAATAAAAGTAAAATAAAATGAATAAATAAATAAATAAATGAAAAAAAAAAAACAGAGCTTCTCCAGTCACCACAGTGAAAGACTCTCAGCAGACACTTCTGAGAACTCTCCAGTGAGCAGCATGGTACACCATCGGCATTGAATCTTTACCGCAGTCAAATTCACGGACACATCATAGTGAGTCAAGAAAATCCCTGTAAGGAACAGGTTTGAACAAGTGGGCGGAAAATTCATTGAAGTGCTGTACCTTTTGTTTTTTCGTTAGCCACCGTCTGGTCTGCAGGGGACGGCTCCTTGAAGAGATTTTCTTTTGTACCTTTGTGGCTTGATTTAGACTTTGTCAGAAGGTCTTTCAAAAGTCAGCCCCTTCATCTTCTTTACTGTCACTGCTATGAAGCTGTCCGGGGTGTTGTATCCCAGCCAAGTTTCTTTAATGACAAGCTCGCTGCTAAAGAGTGGTGTCTGTAACTGAGGCTGAGCCAAGCCTCGTCGTCCACCGGACTCCGGCCTTTTAACACCTTTCTCTCATTTGGCTGGATGAAACTTTACGAGGTCGTAGCCTCCAAAATCTCTGCGTACACACTGTGGATAATGTGGATGTGAAAAAGCATGAACATCTATTGGAACGTTGGAGAAGAGACGATACAGACAAATTGACTGTCTTTCCTCCTGAAAGTCGTGATGGTGAAATGTGGACGTTTTTGGATGAATTAGCTTATTTCTTGTGTTTTTTTTTATTATGTGGTGCCAACATAGACTAGTAGAGTAGTTTTTGTCAATGAACCTTGCACATCTTGTACACACCACCGGGAGCAATTAGCAGATGAGGACCCCTGGCTCATTTTAATGGTCTATACTTAATGTGTGTGTGTGTGCGTGCACAAATTTGCATCTGTCCGTGTGTGAAAATGTATGTGGGTGCTTGTCCGCATGTATGAATGAGTGTGTGTGTGTGCGTGTATGTGTGTGTATGTGTGTGTGGGTGTGTGTGCGTGTGTGTGCGTGCGTGCTTGCGTGCGTGCGTGTGAATGTGTGCCCATGCAGAGATACACTGTGAAATAAGTCATATCCAATGCATTATTCATACTCTTGTATATTTTTGGGGACACGCCCAGACCTGAGCTCAGAGTCTGGCAAAAAGAAGCATTTGTGATTTTACAGATGTTGGATTCTATTTGAATCTTCGCTGATGACTCCCATGTTGAGCATTTTCTTTTTCTTTTTTTCTTTCTTGTCATTTATTTAGTACATAGAGATATTTATATTGGGTGGGAAATACTATTGAAACCAGGGGAAAGATCTAAAGTATGTCACATAAGTTAAATTCTGTAATTAAAATCAATTTATGTGTGATTAAATGCAGTTCAGAATCTTGGTCTATTTTCATGTGAAATGTTTTGGCGGCCATTACAGGAGACACTTCCCTCAAAAAGAAAATGGGAAAAGGAGGACAGAATAACATGAACGTCAGTAAGTAGCCTATATTTCAAAACACTGAATAAAATGAAACACAATCCAAGTATCACAATACAAGACAAGCTGTGGTAATCTTAACTGAGGTGGGTGATGTTTGCAGAGGTGGTTCTGTTAATTTGTCAGTAACACTTGCAACTATACACTATTAAGTAAAGCATTCTTTCAACACTGAAACTAATACTAAACACAGTTATAAATGTTTCACACTGGATTATTCAGCTCATCTATAAAGTGTTTCATAATTGTATTTTCATACTTAAAGCTATAGTGCATAACTTCTGTCGACCCCTAGTGGAATTCTATGTAATTTCAAGAACCCTACCGGCTCTTCCAGGTTGTGTCTGGCAGAAAAGGCTGCGGTCACACAAACATACAGGAATTCAGGTGATATGTTTTAACATCTACAGAAGGAAATCAGCTGCTACTTCACATACAGTACATTTTACTGCAGGATCGACGATTACAGAATGCTGTAGGGCACAAAGGAGGGCTATGCGTAACTCCACACCAAAAGATACGCAACAAAAAGTATAAACATGCTGCAGCTGAATGTGGCGGAGGTTGCCGTGACACAGAAGCGAATGCAGGCAGTGGCCGGTGGAGGATAATCGCTTGCCACAGGTGAATGTGGCTGCAGCTAAGGCAGCGGTCACATAGCTACACGAATAACAGTGGTGAATATTGGCGCAAATCAGCATCTTGGCCATAGTTGCAGTATTCACAGCCAGACCAACTCGCCTTAGCTTACCGGCTAGTGCAGTCTGTCAGCTCGATGTAGCATTAGCTCCTAGGACCAGCTAGTTCAAGCCAGGTTTCCAGGTCATCCGTTTCCCTGCATGTGGTGCTCAACGGCAGTGCAGCCACAATCTTTCCTGGTCCTGCGTAGAAACCTGAACTCGGCCCAGCACAATTTGCTGGTATTACTACAAACACCAGCAAAGTGTGCTGTCCTGTTATGGTAACAGGAAGCTTTGCTACGAATGTCTAACAGTGTCTGTCGGTCGCACTGTGGCGCATTCACACATTTTTCAGTCAAACCAGTCATTTCACTCACAAAAGCACTGAATTTTCACTGAGAGAAGCAGCAGCAAACATCAGTCACACTGTGCCATTCAATGTTAAATTACACACAACTAAGTAATAGCAACACATCCTACTCATATCAGCAGTAAAGCGGCATCCGTATCGCTCTCAGTCTGATTTCAGCTTTCAGGCCTCTCCACAAAGGAAAAACAACACAAATGTAAATGTCTTCTGCGTCGGCCATTTTCTTTCTTTGATTGTAATCCTGCTGAACAACCAGGCTTTTCCTGTGTAGTACAGTCCACTTCTGAGCCCTGTCTTGGGTGCTTGTTTCTACCTGTTGCTCCTGCTCCCCCTCCTGTTATTTCCTGTGTGCCCGTGCAGGAATGGCTTAACCAGTGTTGTGTGTTCTCATCTTGTAATGATGGACATTTCCTGAAAAAGTTACGCACTTTAGCTTAAAGGGATATTCCGGCGTAAGTTTAAGCCATGGTCCAACGCACCGTAACACTGAGTTAGACCCCCCCTCGAGAGATGAAGTCTGCTAACCGCTAGCTTCTCCAGTTGTAGCAACTTTAGCAATGACCACACCGTAACAAACAGCGCAGTATACGGATCCACTATCTACCGATCAAAAAGCCACTTATAGCCACAAATAATGCTCAGAACAGCACCAAACGTCATCAACAGTACAAACAGGGTCCCAGCACATAATACAAGGCATCAAACATCTGTTAGCTTTGCCTGGTTTCTATTGAAAAGAGACGAAAACAACTCACCCACTCTGCTCCAGTTATACGCTATGCAGCAACTTTCCGTGTCCAGCACAGAGTCCAGGCACTGACAACACACGTCCAAGGCCGACTGGCAGCATAAACATCTGGTTTCAGTGGCCACCGACAGGCAGTGACCACCACACTGACCATTGATCCCCCCCACGTCCAGCATTAAGACTCCACCAGCTCTCTCCCTCTGTCACTTTTAGCCTCCATTTCCAGCACATAGCCTCCACCGCAGCTGTCCCTCTTTCACTTTACTCCTCCATTTCCTTCAGCTTGTCTTCAGTAAACTCGGTCTCAAACTGATAGTAGTGCCCATCAAAATGAAACCAGTCGTTGTTGTTCTCAAACTCCATAAACTCAGCCGTGTCCGTGATGTCTCCTTCACTAAATTAGACAGTCTCTTCCGGGCAACGAACGGCGTCGGTCACGCGTATGACGTCACGTCTAATCTCGCGCTTGTTTACGTAATTATTTCCGTTCATTTCCCTGTGAACACTCGATAATAACTTTTATAAACTGGTAGGCAAGATACATAGGAATTTTGGCTGCATTATATGGAGTAATACACACATTCATCCTTGAGCGTGGGACTCTACCTCACTCGGTAATCGCCTCCATGCCAGCTGACTACCTGTACAAGCAGACATCACAGATAATAGGGGAATCAAGTGGTCAGTCCGGTGGTCAATGCTTGTCGGTGGCCGCTAAAACCAGATGTTTATGCTGCCAGTCGGCCTCTGTGTGTGTTGTCAGTGCTTGGACTCTGTGCTGGACACGGAAAGTTGCTGCATAGCGTATAACTGGAGCAGAGTGGGTGAGTTGTTTTCGTCTCTTTTCAATAGAAACCAGGCAAAGCTAACAGATGTTTGATGCCTTGTATTATGTGCTGGGACCCTGTTTGTACTGTTGATGACGTTTGGTGCTGTTCTGAGCATTATTTGTGGCTGTAAGTGGCTTTTTGACCGGTGGATAGTGGATCCGTATACTGCGCTGTTTGTTATGGTCCGGTCATTGCTAACGTTGCTACAACTGGAGAAGCTAGCGGTTAGTAGACTTCATCTCTCGAGGGGGGGTCTAACTCGGTGTTACGGTGCGTTGGACCATGGCTTAAATTTACGCCGGAATATCCCTTTAAATGAATCGCCAGTGGGTCATTTATAAAGTGTCCTTAAGTGATTAACAAACTATTTAGATGCAGACAGAGTTGCAGGAAAAAGTATCTGAAGCCTTAGGATTTTTGTCTAGTTTTCTGCATTAATTGCTTTGCTTTCCATTGTAAGCCTGAAGTTTGCCACTTCACAACACTAATGGGAAAATGTTTTGTGGACTGATGAAACAAGTCCAATTTTTTGTATTTTTTTTAAAATATTATTATAAATATTATAATATTGAATTATTATTATTATTATTTGCATTTTTTGTACATACTATGGTGTAAAAGGAGAAGTATGTTGGAGGGAGCATCATGGTTTGGGGCTTATTGCTGCCTCAGGGCCTGGCCAGCTTGCCATCATTGAGGGCAAAATGATTTCCAGAGTTTGTCAAGGCATCCTACAGGATAACTAGGAAATTCCAAAGGGTTCACATAGCCTACTTTTTCTTGCACTGTATATAAATGACGTATAGGCCTACTGATGGTTGTTGAGTGCGTTAATAGATGTTTTAACAAGTAGTAACTACCTGAATTAATCTGGATATTAAAAAGGTGTATGAAAAAAGAAATGAAAAAAGAAATGATGAAAAAAGAAAGTTCCACCGCACTCAATGGGGTACATTCAATAAATTTATTTGTTAAAACCGCAGCAACGCGTTTCGCCCTATGGGCTTCATCAAGCCTGATGAAGCCCACAGGGCGAAACGCGTTGCTGCGGTTTTAACAAATAAATTTATTGAATGTACCCCATTGAGTGCGGTGGAACTTTCTTTTTTTCATGGTTTTTGTTCCTGACACCACCTGCACCATTGTGGAGTTTTATCTGAGTTGTGCAGGGGCAATCTCTTCTCTATTAAAAAGGTGTATGTTTTGTTTATGTATTAACAAACTCACTGACCATTACATGTTGAAATAATTGTAGCCTAAGTATAAGTGCAGCACAAATGTCCATCTGAATAGGGTGTTAATCATTTACTGTCACGTTATTACTGTAATGATCTAATGAACCACTGGCATCTCTTAAACCAACACTAAGGAACTTTTCAACCTTAATATAATATTTTCATAACTTTTGTGATGGTACATCGACTTACAAAAGGTTGAATGACAGCTCTGTCATGGCCTGAGGGGGTCTGTATCTCCTTCACTGGCACTAAGCAACTTTGAGGAGCATGGTACAGTAGGAACCGGGCTCTCACTTAAGTTTCACTTTCACTTTCGTGAGTCACGACGAGGAGGGAGCAGCAATGCGGCACCTTTCCGTCGGATTGTGTATGTGTGTTTACTGTGAAATGATCCACTGGTAACAGAAACTTAGTTTGGACGTCTTCTGTTAATTTCCATGCACCGGGAGATCAGGATGTTTACGGCGCTACGTGCTAGTGCTCATGGGAAATGGAGTCTTCCTTCAGGCAAAACACTACTGCTTTGGGCCACTGGCGCCGCCAAACTCAACCAAAACTGAAAGTTCTTTAGTACTGCTTTAAAGGGACAACGAGGAGTTTTGGAAAGCGAAGTGTATTCATACTACATTTACCATGAGCCTCCGCGCACACGGTGAAATTCTTGGACCGGCGCAAGACGGCTGTCTTGCCAAGATTGTTTTCATTCATCACGAATTAAAGTCAGAGGTTCGAAGACGATCATATACCGTCGTAGTTCTGACCATAAATGGCGATTCGGCGGCGTTATTCCCATGACACGCCGGGCAGCGTCCGCGAAACCGAAAGTAAGGAAACGCTGGTCGGCTCGCCCAGCATTTCCACCAAATAACAAAATAACGATAGAGACAAAACAATATATTTATCAAAAAAGGAGCCATTAACAAGTGTGGGTAGTGTAGATTCATCCACATTAACGTGAGACTTTTTTATAACCAAATAGAAACTCCTTTGTAATGTCCTCCGTTGTAATCGCCGCGATCCGCCGGCGGCAACTACGTAGTGACGGTGCTATGTTTAATACGAGCGTTAGCTGTTGTTAGCCACAGCATGTAGCTCAGCTAGTTAGCTTCAACTGTGTTTACATCGACTATACACTGTAGATAAACTAACTTATAATGGCATCGATAACGTGTCAGTATATCTTCGCACTGGTCCTGTTGCTCATGTAACCCCGCTGCCAGTGGCCAGCCCCCGGTTCTTAGCTCTAGACCAGCAAGGAGGTGGTGCTTCAGACCAGTTTTAAGAACCAATAACCGGTTTTTAAGCGGTGGAAAAGCAAAGAACCGATGCTAGTCAGGCTCTGGCTCCGAACCAGCACTGGAACCAGCTCAGTGGAAAAGGAGGGGAAACCCTACAACCCCGGTATGTCACAAAACTATAACGCGCCCATTCAATTACATTGACGTTCACTGTTCTTTTGCCGTCCATCATGGCGTCCGGAGCTATCGCGAGTGGAACGTGACGTCACGTGCAAGGGGTCAATTGGCTGAGATGGAGGCAGATGACGTTTTGGAGGCAGCTTTCGTCATCGGCCACCAGCTCCCCGACCAATCAGCACCGGCTGCTGCCTGCCTCTAACGGTTGCTAGGCAGTTTAGCTGCTCTGCTGCGGCTAACGGCTGCTAACAGCTGCCTGAACGGGAATCGTTAGTGCGGCCGCTGCCGGCGCTAACGAGCCGTTAACGAGCTAACGAGCCGGCGGATCAGCTGTAGATGCACTGTGTTAGGGCTCCTAGTAGTGTCCGCGCTACTAGTGCTGTTAGTAGCTCGTTAGTAGCTCGTTAGCGCTAGCAGAAGTGTTGATGTGTGTTTATTACTTTTTTTTCTCTTTTGTGTGATTTCGCGGGTGTGAATGGGGCGCAGGGGGGAGGGGGGATCGGAGAGTGCTCCTGAAGTCCCGCCCATAATCAAGGCATTTTTTGAATTTCAAGCTTAGAGCACGTCATCCAAAACTGAGGGGTTTAGTTCCCCTTTAAGGAGGAGGACGTTTCAGTTGTTGTTGTCGTTGTTGTGGTTGTGCGCGAGGTAGAGCTGCCGCTTCCACTAGCGAGTTTTCTTTTTCCCGCGATTGCACGTTCATTCAGCCTGGTGAGGGGGGGGGGGGGGGGGGGGGGGGGGACTAAACGAGGCTGCTCTCTCTCTCTGACAGCTGCCCACTTGTTTATATCTGATAAGCTCCGCCTGGCTCCATCTAGTGGCCGAATTTTGCGATAATACTCCTTTAATGTATGCTTCTGTTGAGCTGTGAAGTGTGCATGTAGTAGGTGTGTGTGTGTGTGTGTGTGTGTGTGTGTGTGTGTGTGTGTGAGAGAGAGAGAGAGAGAGAGAGAGAGAGAGAGAGAGAGAGAGAGAGTTTTCCAGCTTAACGGTGGTTTGTAGTGGAACAAAATACCAATTTCCACCTGATCCCATACCTTTGATTTCATGCTGCCTCTATTTATCGTTTCTTTGGTTTTCACTCACCGTAAATAAATGGTCTCTTTGATTTGATTCACCTTTAATGCAGGAGCTGCTCCTGCAGTCACACTCAGCAGGGCAGCAACTGCCACATCTCTTAGAAAAAGCTGAAAAAGAACAAGCCTCCTCCTCGACTAGAAAAGTGATCTAAAGGATGTCAGAACAGTAGGTAGACAGTCGTAGCAGCGAGCAGCGGTGAGCCGCTGACCCTGGAGCTCTGATGCAGTGTGGTGGAGGGACCGCTGGACCCCGAGCTGAAGGAGTGTTCTTAAATTGACACGGCTGTAAAAGCCTTTAGCGCCCCTCAAATGGTCTGAGTGTAAATGCTCCTTTTATTTCACAGTGTCCTTATTTGAAAGAGGCTTTGGGTGAAAAGCAGCTAGAGCAGAGAAGGGCAGCTAATTATTTCCCAGATATGACAAAGCAACGACGTCTGGAACAAACTGGAACAAAAAAAAAGACCTTGTCTTTTCTTGTGCAGACTAGAGTGAAATTGAATAACACTTTCTATGAGGCCCATATGTATGATGTATCATAATGTAGACTTCTCTGTAATGCATTTTTTGGAGAGGCATATTAGCTTTGATGTGAAGGATGATTCACAATGGGGTGTGAGGTTATTGAGATAACTCAAAGTGGACTTGTCGAGATGTTTTATTTTAAACTCAGTCCTGCACCAAAAAAAATGTAACTACACAGTAGTTTTGCACTTGCTATGTGATAACAAGTGCAAAAATGTATCTTAAACTGTTTTGTTATGATCAAAATGTTGCTTACAATCACAACACATCAGATAACCTCTTCAACAGGTCTCTGATTACTAATAATTTCCGTTTCCAATTTCCCTTTACTCCTCATGAGACCAGCAGCTGCACAAGACAAAGTCAATACACATAACTGAACTCTTAATAATTGAATAGGTCTTTCCAGGAAACCTCAGATAAATCATTAGTCTTTACAAGAACAGTAGAAAAAGTACAAACAGCCTCAGTATGATGAAGTGTTGTGTTCTCCACTTGGTTGTTGGAAGCAGAGATGTGTGGTTTCTGCGGCTGCCAGTATTCCCACTCCACTCCTACTCAGTCAGACATGTTCTCTCTGCAACATCCTGCTGCTGCTGCTGCTGCTGCCTCCGTCCATGTTGAATGTCTGTCTCACTGTCTCAGTTTTTGAATGTGAGCTGCTGTCAGGATCAACAAATGGATAGTAACGACGGTGGTGTCCTGCCATCTGTGATGCAGTGCAGTGTGTTGGATGGCTGGATACCAGAACACCCTCACTTATTAGTGTGACTGCTGAGCAGTCACACTATTGTTCTTCTGTTTGGCCATTTTCTTCCGCCTTTTTACGGTCTTCTTCTAGTCCTTCATACTTTGTGCTATTTCAACAATTCATATATCAAAACGTGCAGCTTTTTCTGGACTTTATTGGCATTACTTTTCTCTTTTTAACTCTTTATACTTTTTAAAATATTTAACTTTTTCTGATTTTTTTCAGCTTTATAATGGGTGTGTATTGCGTCTAACGAGCAGAGCCAGAGTGGTGTCAGAGTGGGGAGAGGCAAAAAAACATTCTAGAGTTTTTCTGGCTAAACTGTCAGCACGGCCACAAATTAAACTCTAGACAAATTATTTTCTCCAGTTTTGTAGCCACACTTGTCTTCTGGCTAAAATTCTGGTCAAAAATGCAAAGAGACTTAGATAATAACTAGAAAAAGCATTTCCAAGAATGGAAATGGTGTGACTGCTGATAGCAACTGAACGCTGTTGCAGAATTAGCAAATAGTGCAAGCAGTGATCACCATACAAATGTTTGACCAAGGTTGGAATCGAACCCACAACCTCATGGTCAATAGACTTCCACTCTGCCTCTAGGCCACAGTGCACACACAGTTGCAGAGACTGTTGTCTGTTAATGATCTGAACACTGTCAACATCAAGAAAGCTTGAGAGTCAAGCTTGAATGACTTAGAATGAAAATTATTATCTAAGTCTCTTTGCATTTTTGACCAGAATTTTAGCCAGAAGACAAGTGTGGCTACAAAACTGGAGAAAATAATTTGTCTAGAGTTTAATTTGCAGAAAAAGTTAAATATTTTAAAAAGTATAAATAGTTAAAAAAAGAGAAAAGTAATGCCGATAAAGTTCAAAAAAAGCTGCACGTTTTGATATATGAATTGTTGAAATAGCACAACACCTAACACACTAACCATATGGCCACAGAGAACCTGAGTTACAATGAGCTTTATACTATGAGGAATCAAAGACTGTCCAATGACAGCTGAATAATTGGAATCAAAAGTCAAGCAATGATGTGAAATGACTGAGGCAGGAATCGAACCCATGAGCACATGATCACTAAACCTTTACTCTGCCACTCGGCTACAGAGAGCACACTGCTTTCAAGACTGTTGTCATTCATTGTAATGTGATGATGTGCTGCAAACTGGTACGAGTAATCAAGGAGATAACAAACACCTGTAACCAATTGAAGGCGGTGGAGGAGAGCAGAATTCAACATAACATAACAGGAGTTCTACCCTTGGATTTGAACCAGTGACCTTGGGGTTGGGAAGCAGCCACCCTAACCCCCACACTACAGTGGGGTTGTGGTGAAGAGAGGTTGAGACTTTCATGAATGTGAGATTTTTCAATGATTCTTAAAATAAAGAGAAATTAGTATAAATTAGCCACACCAAGCAAGAAGAGGACTTTTTTGTGACCTGTGACTATTTTTTGGTGAATTAAAATGAATTAAAAAGCACTTAACAGCAAGTTACAAAGTTGAGCTCCTTCTCCTGCTGCTGTGAAAAAAATACATTGAGCTGAATGAGAGCAGAGAGCTCCCTGGCTGCATTTAAAAAATATTTAAAATTATTATCTAAGTCTCTTTGCATTTTTGACCAGAATTTTAGCCAGAAGACAAGTGTGGCTACAAAACTGGAGAAAATAATTTGTCTAGAGTTTAATTTGTGGCCGTGTTGACAGTTTAGCCAGAAAAACTCTAGAATGTTTTTTTGCCTCTATCCACTCTGGCACCACTCTGGCTCTGCTCGTTAGACGCAATACACACCCATTATAAAGCTGAAAAAAATCAGAAAAAGTTAAATATTTTAAAAAGTATAAAGAGTTAAAAAGAGAAAAGTAATGCCAATAAAGTCCAGAAAAGGCTGCACGTTTTGATATATGAATTGTTGAAATAGCACAAAGTATGAAGGACTAGAAGAAGACCGTAAAAAGGCGGAAGAAAATGGCCAAACAGAAGAACAATAGTGTGACTGCTCAGCAGTCACACTAATTAGTGTGAATGCTGAAAGCATTCACACTATTGTTCTTCTGTTCGGCCATTTTCTTTATACTTTTGGCACTTAACTAGTCCTTCATACTTTGTGCTATTTCAACAATTCTCACATCAAAATGTTCAGCCTTTTCGGGACAGGTGTGCTATTACTTTTCTCTTTTCAACTATTCATACTTTTTGCAATATTCAACTATTTCTCTTTCCCCATAGAGAATGCATTGGAACAGTCTTGAAACTCTTCAAATCTTCTTCAACCTCTCTTGTCCACAACTCTGTCTGTAGTCCAGTGGGTAAGGTGGCTGCTTGCCAACCCCAAGGTTACTGGTTCAAATCCAAGGGAAGCACTCTTTTTATGTTATGTTGAATTCTGCTCCCCTCCCCCACCCTCAATTGGTTACAGGTGTTCGTTAAGAGACGCATTAATTCCTAGTGCCACAGTTTGCAGCACATCATCACATTAGAATGGCAACATGCTTATGTCTGTGCTCTCTGTGGCGAAGTGGCAGAGTAAAGGTTTAGTGATCATGAGGTCATGGGTTCGATTCCTGCCTCGTTCATGTCATACTTTCTGCTAGAGACTTCCTTCAAATTCTGATTTGTAGACAAACTTCTAATGGCTCATATATGATGCTTTTTTAAGCATCATTGAAAAATCTCACATTCATCAAAGTCTCAACCTCTACTTCATCGGAAGTGTTGGAATGGCCTAGTGGATAAGGTTCCTGCCATCCAACCACAAGGTCACAGGTTTAAATCCCACCTGAGCAGTCTTGTTAGTGTGTCAGCCACTTTGAACTTTAACCAATACCACTTGGTCTGGTCACATGATCAAACTTGATAATGCATATGCGCCCCCACCTATTCTCTTTACCTCTTTCAATCTTGGTTTGTGTTAACATGTTTCTTGTTTATACCACTGCACTAAGATTGATTTGCACTGGAACTACAGCTTTGGGCTCGTTAACTTCAGAGTGAGACAGAGTGCAGTTCATCAACAGACAACAGTCTCTGCAACTGTGTGTACACTGTGGCCTAGAGGCAGAGTGAAAGTCTGCTGACCATGAGGTTGTGGGTTCGATACCTACCTTGGTCAACCATTTGAATGGTGATCACTGCTTGCACTATTTTCACAAAAAAAAGTCCTCTAATTGAAATTGAAATTTTGTTTATTTGGATAAAACCCCTTGAGATGTATCATCTCGTTTTCGAGGGGGTCCAAACATTTAAACAGACATAGATTCAACAGACAAACATGTACTCAACAATATAGAAAAACAGACAAATAAACAAGCAAACCAAAAGACAAAAAATAACAGTACAAACAAGGACAAACCACAGTTATTATAACTTCATCGGGACAAAACAAAACAACCATAGTAGGGCCACAAAGGTCAATACTGGGACTAAAATGACAGTATATAATGAATAGTAACAGATCAACAAATCAGAAATGAGTCTTCAGGGAAAACAGGAACAGGTCACCATGAAATGAAAAGACAAGGCATGCTTGAAAGTACAAAGAGTGGAAATGGATCTGATATTAGCAGGAAGGTTGTTCCAATCAGCAGGTGCTTTAAACATAAAAGCTCTTCTACCAAATGATTTATTGACATTGGGAACAGAAAAAAAGGGCTGCGATGAATGTCTAAAGTGATAACTTGTTGTATATGGTATAAGATACTGCTGTAGATAGGATGGGTAATTAAGATAAATGCATTTGTATATCAGCTGTAACCAGTGCATGTGTCTTCTCATGTTCAATGTTGGCCAGTTGAGTCGAGTATACATTGTGCAGTGATGAGTAAGAAAAGGACATCCAAGGACAAATCTACAGAGTCTGTTATAGGCTATGTTGAGTGGGGCAAGGTCTGATTTATGGGCACTTTGATATATAACATCACAATAATCTATAATTGGGAGTATAAGTTGAGTGGCCAGTTTCTTACGTACATTAAATGAAAAACAAGTACGAGAACGGTACAACATATTAATCCCAAAATTGACTTTGCGTAAAAGATGATTAATGTGAGGTTTAAAAGTAAGTTCAGAGTCTAGCCAAACACCGAGATATTTGAAGGTGTCAACTTTATGCAGTGGAGAGCCGTCATTACAATTTATAACACAAGAACCAGGGATGGATTTAAGTTTTTGTCTGGTACCAAATATCATAATATAGGATTTTGATTTATTAAGAAGAAGTTTATTGCAAGACAACCATTCCTGCACAGAAATAAAATCGGACTGAAGGGAAGACTGAATTTGAGTTATGTCAGACTGGAATGTATATATGACGGTATCATCAGCATAAAGTTGAACACAGCATTTAGTAAGACTTGTTGGAAGATTATTTACATAGATCGAAAATAGAAGTGGGCCAAGAGTTGACCCCTGAGGGACACCACATTGTTGCGTAAGAAAATCAGATTGATATCCATTTAAGACAACACACTGTTTTCTGTTGTGAAGGTAAGAGCTGAACCACTGGACTGCATTGAGAGAGAGACCAATATTGTACAATTTGTCTAATAGAAAATAACGATCAACAAAATCAAAAGCTTTACTTAAATCAATAAAGATTGCACCAGTGAGTTCACCATTTTCAGCAGCAGAAAACACATCATTTGTAAATTTCAAAAGAGCAGTTGTTGTTGAATAGTTCGACCTGAAACCCGACTGGAAAGGTGTTAATATATTGTTAATTGTGAGATAATGAGAAAGTTGATTATAAATTAACTTTTCGAATACTTTAGCGATAGAACATATGATAGAGATTGGTCTGTAATTATTGGTGTCAAGTACATCGCCTCCTTTATGGAGTGGGGTGATGCGAGCACATTTCCAAACAGCTGGTATCTCACAGGTAGACAATGAAAGGTTAAATAGATCAGCAAGTGGATATATTAGAACATGGGAAGCTAATTTAATACCTGTTCTCTAAACCATCAAGTCCTGGACTGCTATTCACCTTCAGGTCATTGATGGCATTCTGAACTTCTAATGGTGAGATTTTCCTAAATGAAAAGGAACTAGAACTGGGACAGGCTGAAATATGGCTAGAGGAGGATATAATATTAGATTCAGGTAGCAGTGAGGAACATACAGTCGAGAAGTGCTGATTGAAAGTTTGGGCAATAGTTAGTGAATCATGGATTATAGTATCATCAGCTCTTATTTTATTAATAGAGTGTTTATCTGATGTATTAATAATGGTTTTAATTTGATTCCAGAATTGTTTAGGATTCTTAAAGTTAGATGTGAGAGATTCTTTATAGTAGTTGGATTTTGCGTTACGTGTTTTTGTTTTGCTCATGTTACGTAGTTGCCGGTACACTTCCCAATCAGCATTGTCACGAGTTCGACGATAAGTTGCCCACGCTTTGTCCCTCTCTCTAAAGAGACTTATAAGATCAGAGTTGATCCATGGGAGATGTTTGCCCTTGACTTTGACAGTTCTCCAAGGTGCATGTCTATCAACAACATCAGTAAATTCATCAAACAGAAAATCCCAAGCATCCTGAACATTCGGTATAAGTTGGTATCTGTCCCAGTTAATATTAATCAAATCATTAATAAATAAATCAGAGTTAAGTTTCTTATATTGTCTAATTTTGATAAACTTGGGGGGTAATTTAACTAATTTAATTTTCCATACACAAAAAATGATTGAATGGTCACTGAAGCAATCAGACATGATACCAGCCTTTAGGATTCTATCAGGGTGTGACACAAGAATCCAGTCAAGCAATGATTGTGTTCTTGGGGTAATACGGGTTGGCTCCTTAATTAGTTGGGTAAGATTTATACTATTAAATAATTTTGTTTCCTTATCTGCTGACTTATCCAACCAGTTTTTGTTGAAGTCCCCAAGTAAGATTAATTCATTGCTACCAGAAATGGAGTTAATAGTAGAGATCATGGAGTTAAAGGACACGGCTGGAGATGAGGGTGGCCTATATATGCTACCAATAGTGAGACATTTATTTACATGAAATTTTAACTTAATGAATATGCTTTCAAAATGTAAGGGCTCAATTGTAGGGACAATTAGCTCACTCACAAGATCAGAGGAAACGTAAATAGCAACACCTCCACCCCTAGAGCACCTAAGCACCTCTACTTACTTGTTGTGGCTCATTTCTATGTCTGTCTACTTTTTTTTTTTTTTTTAAAGCATCATTGAAAAATCCCACATTCATCAAAGTCTCAACCTCTATCTCACCAGAAGTGTTGGAATAGCCCAGTGGATAAGGTTCCTGCCATTCAAGCACAAGGTCACTGGTTCAAATCCCACCTGAGCAGTCTTGTTAGTGTGTCAGCCACTTTGAACTTTAACCAATACCACTTGGTCTGGTCACATGATCAAACTTGATAATGCATATGCGCCCCCACCTCTCTATTATTTGTACCACGAGACAGAGTGCAGTTCATCAACAGACAACAGTCTCTGACACTGTGTGTACACTGTGGCCTAGAGGCAGAGTGAAAGTCTACTGACCATGAGGTTGTGGGTTCGACTCCTACCTCGGTCAAACATTTGTATGGTGATCATTCACTGCTTGCACTATTTGCTAATTCTGCAACAGCGTTCAGCTGCTTTCAGCATTCACACGCAATTCCATCAGGAAATGCTACTTTATCTAGTTTTAAATATTTTTTAAATGCAGCCAGGGAGCTCTCTGCTCTCATTCAGCTCAATGTATTTTTTTCACATCAGCAGGAGAAGGAGCTCAACTTTGTAACTTGCTGTTAAGTGCTTTTTAATTCATTTTAATTCACCAAAAAATAGTCACAGGTCACAAAAAAGTCCTCTTCTTGCTTGGTGTGGCTAATCTATACTAATTTCTCTTTATTTTAAGAATCATTGAAAAATCTCACATTCATCAAAGTCTCAACCTCTCTTCTCCTCAACTCCACTGTAGTGTAAGGGGGTAGGGTGGCTGCTTCCCAACCCCAAGGTCACTGGTTCGAATCCAAGGGAAGAACTCTTGTTATGTTATGTTGAATTCTGCTCTCCTCCACCGCCTTCAATTGGTTACAGGTGTTTGTTATCTCCTTGATTACTCATACCAGTTTGCAGCACATCATCACATTACAATGAATGACAACAGTCTTGAAAGCAGTGTGCTCTCTGTAGCCGAGTGGCAGAGTAAAGGTTTAGTGATCATATGGTCATGGGTTCGATTCCTGCCTCAGTCATTTCACATCATTGCTTGACTTTTGATTCCAATTATTCAGCTGTCATTGGACAGTCTTTGATTCCTCATAGTATAAAGCTCATTGTAACTCAGGTTCTCTGTGGCCATATGGTTAGTGTGTTAGGTGTTGTGCTATTTCAACAATTCATATATCAAAACGTGCAGCTTTTTTTTTTTAACTTTATCGGCATTACTTTTCTCTTTTTAACTATTTATACTTTTTAAAATATTTAACTTTTTCTGCCACGATTCCTTACTTTTTTTTTTAAGCAGAAGCCAGTGATCCTCTTATCAAAGGTTTTCTTTACCCCTCACATACTCTCTCTGTCTGTAGCCTAGTGGTTAGCTTGCTGGTCTGGAGACCTGAAGGTTGCTGGTTCAAATCTTGCCTCAACAACAATTATAGTGAATTATTTTCCCAGTTGTCCTCTGTTGACTTCTGATAACTTGCTTCATGTTGAAACTGCTGCTCTCAGCCTGAAATTCACAGAAATTTTCATTCTAAGTCATTCAAGCTTGACTCTCAAGCTTTCTTGGTGTTAACTGTGTGTGCACCGTGGCCTAGAGGCAGAGCGGAAGTCTAATGACCATGAGGTTGTGGGTTCGATTCCGACCATGGTAAAAAATTTGTATGGTGATCACTGCTTGCACTATTTGCTAATTCTGCAACAGCGTTCAGATGCTATCAGCAGTCACACCATTTCCATTCTTGGAAATGCTTTTTCTAGTTAGTTATATTTTTCTTGTGTTCAGACAATGAAATCAAGAGTGATGTTACCTGCTTGACAGTTTCGACTGTGACTCCAGTCTTCCTCAGAAGCGTCATCCGCTCGTCCGGGATGACGCTTCTGAGGAAGACAAAATGAACAAAATTAATCTAACACCCTCACTTACTTCACCAGAAGCCGACAATGAGCTGTCATGAAGATGATCCTGTGGTGAGAAATAATCGCATACTGTGTATTCTTATTGCAGGGAGAAGCAACATCGTCAAACCTTATAATCTTGAAAACAGAGCATGTGTAGTGATGATACTTCATGTAGTTCAGGTTTGTTAGAGAAGAACAATCTGCATGGAAAGGGCTGTAGAAATTCTTGTGATGCATTATACATGTGTGTCTTACAGTACCACATGTAAGCAGATATGGTATTATAGTTTTTCTCAGTCGCTTTGGTACATTTCTCAGATCAGAATCGAAATTCTCAAAACTACTTGTTCGATCTTCACATCATGTCACTTGTGCACATCAAAAATGCAGCTTCTAATTTCTTTGAACAAGTTGTAAATGCTTTGGTACATCCATGCAAATGTATGTACAATTCTCTGCTGTTTCCTACATTATCCTACATTATCAATTGCTTATGTCATGTTGATCAAAATGTATTATAATGGTTCTCTGTTTAACAGTCTCACTCCCCACAACATTTAGGCATTAGTTCATCGTATAAGTCTTGACATTCAAAATGGTTGACAAGTTGTCATGACATGTCAAGCATATTTCTATAAATTCCCATGAGACTTTTTTCTAAATCTGTCCTCAATTGGTAAATTGCTCCCAGGTGAATCTTGGCTTTTCTCCAATGAAGGGAAATGTGTGAAGGATAAGATCAACCAGTTTTCTGAAATAGCTCAAATGTGGATGAGAATTTGTGGCCCAACAGACAGGAACGTCGGGAAGGTGCACTGTAATTCCTACAGCACTGCATGCACAGTTTTCCCTAATGACATTGTCCTACAGTATGTTCACATTTCTGTTATGCAGTGCTGTCTTTTCCTTTCTGTATTGCAATGACATGGCCTGTCAGTACAAACAGTAAAAGCATAAATGTGAGTCATGTCCAGTATCTTGCAATCAATCTCCCACACACACTTGTAATTTACAATTTACAATAATTGTCATCAAAACTTTAGCCATAGTTTTACATCAGAACATCCCTCCAGAGTACACTGTTATATTGACAACATGACTAAGCAATTTGACTGTCTTATCCGTACACAATGACACGAGGACTTGTCATTCTGATGCACTGACATGTTCATTGACACAGATATTTACTTTTGAGAGATGAACTAAGGATTTTGAGCAAGAGACTGGCCTTTGCAGGTAATCCATGGTGTTTTACTATTTGTACAAATTCTTCTGAGAAATGCACTTACTGTTTTGCAAATGTCAAGGATGATTTGAGAAATGTACCAAAGCGACTGAGAAAAACTGTATTATAGACAGACAGACAGACAGACAGACAGACAGACAGACAGACACAAAATTAACTGTGTTTTGTTACTGTATACAGATAATAAACAATAAAATAAAATAATTTGTAATATGTGAAATATTTTTCTTAAAATAAGAAAACACTACATTTAAATGTGTGCACAGATGATATTCCAGTCAGAATAAACACCTTAGACATGATGAGCTCTCTTTTTTTCTGACTGCTGGAGAAGCAGGTTGGAATATAATATATTATTTAAATTTGATTTAAGCCAATGACATATTGTACTGAGACCATTTATAAGAGTTATATGTTGAGCAGTGAAGAGTGCTACATCAACATGCAAGGGCAAATCTACAAAGATAATTAGATGCTGTACTGAGCAGTAGGAGGTCAGTTTTTGATGTTTTTATGCACTATACTGTACGCATATGAAAAAAGATTGACATGTACTTTATGTTTAATACAAATAGGAGAGTTGAAACTTGTATTTGACTCTGTGTATTTCATATACATGTGGTTGTACTGACATAGACCGTGAATGCTTTGATCCATCATGGAGTAATAATAGTGTGAGAACATCAGTCGTTCACCTGCCCAGGTAGCTTTAGTTTGTGTCAACAACCATCACAAAACATAATCATAATAATATCTGACACCTGATAGCTGCTGGTCTTACCGGCTGCTGCTGAAAATAACTGTGCCTGCATTTATGAGATGTCTTTCTCCTCCTCAATAAAACCTTCAGGTGCAGGATGAACAAGTGCCTCAGCAGTGTGGCCTCTCATCATTGTATTTCTGTTTTTTTCCACAGAGTCCTCCTCGTCCACAATAGATCACTGGCTGAGCTTAATGAAACACAAACACGCCCCAGAGGCTCCGACTGACTTGCTAAACACGTCGTTGTTGAACAGTGCAGCGGTGTAGCGAATTAGCATTTATGCCCACATAAAAATCCATTTACTGATCCATTAGCTTAGCATAGTGCTAATGAGTTGCCAGTGATGACTCACAAGGGATTTTGGTTAGCAAGCGAATCGTCATTAAAGGTACAGTAGGCACTTAGAGGGCCACAGCCTCATACATGTGCATTGTCAGGATTAGCACTGAGATTTAATATGAACCTCACTTTTCATGTTTGTTTGATTGTTTTTTTCTACATGTATCCAATTCTATTTTTTTCTCAATGCCCCCCAGACAGCTGCATGTCTGGCCTGTGAGAGTTGGAAGAGCTGCTGTCACAGGAAATCTGTCGCACTATCCCTCAGACTAATAATGAGGAGGCGACTGCTCCCAACAAATTACAGACCGTCCCTGATAGAGCAACAGTGGCTGCAGAAATCACTCTTCACAGGTAAGCAAGCAAAAAGCAACATATATCAAAAGCATCTATGCACCGATCGCTACGCAGCTTATGATTCCTAAAGAGATTTCAATTTTTTTTTCTTGGCCTTTACTCTCTCATATTACAACAGACACTTCAATGTCAAACCCAGACCCGCTCAGGTGCAGGTATGTGCAGCGTGGCACCGTGCCACATCCACTTGACACCGATGAATGTGAAAAGCAGACATGCAGCTGAATTAAATGTCACTCATACCTCTCTGAGTGATTTCCTATGAGGAGCAGCGCAACCAGAATCATATCAGCGTAATCTGAAAACCTTTCCTGGCTGCCAAAGCCTCTCCGACTGGGACCGCGACACTGAAAAGGGTTCAGCTCTGGGGGGGTTGGTGGAGGATGGAGGTGCGGGGGGTAAAATGGTCGTTTTGCTAGAGTAACACAAGCTAATTTATCATTCTCCAGGGGTCAGGCGACGCTCCCTTGGTTGTGAATTTTAATGTTGTTTTTTATGGGTCTTAATAAACTCTATTTTGCTGCGAGCGTTTATGTAGAAGAGCACAACATCCTTCACTCGGCTCATTTAGTGAGTCAAGGAGAGAGGGGCCTGAGCCAAATGTAACCAATGGAGTCATCATTTTCTTACACTAATAGGACACAGTGAACTGAAACATCAAAGGTATTGGAAAAGCTATGGGAGATGCACATGTGTTTATTGGAGATCTGTGTTGCACTGTCACACCGTGTATGCTGGATATTAATTCTCATTATAAAATTAAAGCAGCACTTGGGGAATATTTCAATATAATGTTAATACTCTTACAATAATTGGATGATTATGCTAATGAACATACTAACAATATTCAGACCCACTATTTGCAGACTCTATTGAGTTGTACGTCATATTTTGAATTGATAAAACTGCAGTTTTTCCTCATCAATCTACACTCAGTACTTCGAAAAAATGAGACATCTTCACAAATATATTCAGACACCCCACAATTTCTCCACATTGTAGTTTGGAGAATCCTCTGCTTTAATAATAGTTATTATAATAATCTTTATTTTAGAACGCTTAAAAAAAAAACTCCATTGCTTGACAAAGCCAACAAACATGGAATCAATAAAATCAAATGGATCAAATAGAAGAAAAATAGATAAAGCAATTAAAAGTTACATGTATTCAAAACAATAGAGTAATTTCAAGACAAAAAAATATCTTTACTGAAATTAAAACTAGGAAAACCTCTCTGACATTAGTTCTTTTAAGAGGAGCTTTAATAATCGTTGAGTGTGTTCAGACGTTGACTGTCAATCCCAAGCAACTCTCTGTGGACCTTTGTGAAACTTTGGAGTTTGGAGCCACTGGGACGAGAGCTGACCATCTGGGCAAACTGAGTGATCAGGGCAGAAGGGCCTCAGTTATGTGATGGGACTAAGAGCCCAAATGTTGCTCTAACAGAGCTTCCGAAGTCATCTCTGTAGAACTGAGGAACCTGTTGAACGGACAGCACTGCACCAATCTGGCCTTCATGGTCGAGTGGAGATGTGGAAGCCACTAAAAGAGACATGACAGGCAGAATTTAAAGGACTGGGAGCATGAGGGGAAAGATTCTCTGGTTGGATGAGACAAAAATTGAACCCTTGGTGCAGAACTTCAACACATGTCTCAATTCAGGGACCAGATCCATATCCCTACACAAGCCAAGGCGAAAATGAAATGAGATGGTCTAGTTTAGGATGGGTTTCATATTTATCCCTGCTACTGTTTTATTTGCACATTCTTCATTCCCGGGAAATGAAGGATCCATGTCCTGGCTACATTTGAAATCTTCAGATTTGGGCATACTTGTATTGCTTCTGTGAAGGAATCTGTCCGAGACGCAGCTTTATGTCTGGTAAACACCAGTAACTGCCCATCATCTGATGAAGCTGGTGCTGGCAGCGTGATAAAGGAGGGGGGCTTAGGAGGCTGAGGGGGATGGGGGGATGGGGGAGTGGAAGGGATGAGGCAACTAGATACAGAGAAGAAAACCTGCTCCGAAGTGGACCAGACCTGAGGCTTGGACTAACAGCTCACCTCAGCATGACAACTACCTGCAGCACGCTCCAGTGACTCTGGGACAAGTCTCTGACTGTTCTTGAATGGGACCTGCCAAAGCCCAGATTTTAACCCAACAGAACATCTGTGGAGAGACCTGGAGACTTCCAGCTGTTCACAGACACCTTCACTTCACACGGAGCTTCAGAGGATCTGCAGGGAAGAGAAGGATAAACTTCCTAAATCCAGGAGAGCTTGTAGAGACTCACACAGGATGACTTGAATCTGTAATTGCTGCCAAAGAAGCTTAGTGAAAGTGTCTGAATACTTCCACTTGAGTTTTATTAAATTTGGTTTAGAGTTAGTTTTTCATTTTGTCATTATATTACAGCTTCATTCCTGAGGTAACTGTGTAAGGCCTTTTTGGTTCATGGGGGTAGCGCGCACACCAGAGGTGGATAGTAATGAAGTAGATGTACTTCGTTACACTACTTAAGTAGTTTTTTTGAGGATCTGTACTTTACTTAATTTTTCTTTTAATCAGGACTTTTACTTTTACTCTACTATATTTAAAAGTTAAAAAATATACTTTTACTTTGACGTTTGCCACCTCATTACTTGTTACAAATTAAAATAGAAATATAAGAGGTACTTTTTTGTGTTCTTAGGCAGACAGACGCTTTATTAGGGTCCGGGCAGCTAAGCTGCCGGGAACCTATTGTATTCCTAGGAATTCTTCTTCTTCTTCTTCTTTCTTCTTCCAAGGAAGTCATACTTCCCATGGGTGAAAAGTCACCAAACTTTGCACAAAGGTCCAGTCCCATGTCAGATTCACTCAACTCCAAGGACATGTGCCCCCCCCTCCTAGGGGGGGCACAATAAGCGTTTACATTTAAAAACTTAAAAAATTCCTACCAAACCAACGGTAGATGCTACAGTGTTGAAACTTCACCACAACATAGCCCAGATACTGCAGAAACTTTTGTCCACTTAAACTTATTACAAATTATGAAGTCCATCACTCTGTTTTTTTCAATAACTGTAAAACTTTTAAAATGTATCTCCTCCCACAATTTTTGCTCAATTGACACCAAACTTGCTACAGAGCATCTCCAGACCGTCCTCCACAAAACTTGTTTCTCGGATTTTTGATTAAGCAAAAATTGAGCCAACAGTGCATGAAAACGTTTGACTGTAAACAGTACTGTAAACATATACCATCAAGTTCTTGATAAATACATTTTCAATCTTCCTGAAAAAAATTGAGAATATTCTGGAGTCATGGTTGATGAAGTTTGGCAAATATCAGAATTTTATCTAAAAAACTGAATTTTTGAGAACATTTTGAATTCTGCTCTCATGGGAACAACTGCAGCCAATATGAGAGTGGAATTTATAAACATCATATTTTCTCTTATGAAGCAAAACACTTATCATTAAAAACAAATCACCAACATTTCCATGCTGTCAAGATGCAATTTATGTATTATCAGATTTTTGTTTAGATGACTGAATTATTGACATTTTGACCATTTCATCACAACAGCTGCCCGGGCACTGGCTCACCTGAGTGGATAAATTAAGCTACACAGCAGGTCTCACTACCAGCCAATTAGCTCAGCGAGTTAGGAGCTGGTTCTTGGTGTCAGAGATTGTGAGTTCGAGACCCAGCAAGGGTGATGATGATGATGACAGATCAAAATGTCAGTTGTCCTCAACACGAAACACAAGACAATTGTCCTAATGGTGGCGTCACAGCATGCCTCTAAATTTAAAAATCCAAATAGCTTGGACTGGACCATGTGCGAAGGCTCCTAACATCTTAGATTCATAGTAGATGTTTGACAAATACATATCATTATTTTACCTCAAAAACTGATTTTTCTTTTTACTGTGGTTTCAAATCTGCCTACACGACAGTGAATGGCTTACTCAATTTGTGAAGCCACTATTGAACTGCCACTTGTCAATTAGCTCAGTGTGATAGACAATGGTCTTTGGTTCCAAAGGTTGCGGGTTCAATCCTCAACTGATGCAAATTGAACATTATAAGGTCAACCGTCCTGTCTTCCTATTCTCCTGTTTGTTGCTCAGAATTTGCCAAAATTAGCCCGGACCCGACCCATTGCTGCGCAGCAGCTATAATTTATAGTTATGTTCTCAGGCAGACACGAGACACTTGATTCCCTCACTCGACATGTTTACTCAGGTGTTTTTGTTTTATCATACCACATCTATATCATTCAACTGGAAGTGAAATAAAGAGAACAAGTAATTTTCATACTTGAGTATATTTTTTCACAAGATACTTTTGATACTTAAGTACATTTAATGTGAGCTATTTTAAGACTTTACTCAAGTGATTTTCTTTTGGGTGACTTTAACTTTTACCAGTCATTTTCAGTTATGGTATTTGTACTTTAATTCGTTTTTTTTTTTTTTTTCAAGTACTTTATACACCTCTGGCACACACACACACACACACAATTCCACCAAAATGTTGTGGCAATTGCAACCAAGATGCTAATGTTTGGTCTAGCGGTCTAGTGGGTTTTTTTTTTTTTTTTTTTGTGGTTTTCATCAGAGCAGAACTTAGAATACTTTGTCACATAACATCGGTAGTTACCATTAAGTAAAATTCTAGGACAATACAAGATATTTGTGTGTCTGTGTGTGTGTGTGTGTGCTACCTCCATGAACAAAAAGATGGAACCGATGACTTTGGTTTAGCGCCACAATAAAAACATATGGCAGATAACCCACTGTGTTAGGATTTGGATGAATCTGTTGCTTGATCACTTTATCTGTTGTTGTTGTTGTTGTTGTTTAGCCACATTAGCAGTGAGGCTCTAAGGATGGTAAACGTTAATGTGCAGTGGAGCAGCTGCCCAGAGCAGATAGTGAATTGTCCCTCTGAGTGTCAGGGACGGCTCTTGGACCATCCCGAAGACGGAGACACAGGGGTCAAATTTTGCAATTGACCCATTTACGCGGCAGGAAATTCACTGTGATGAGGGTATGGATCTCTGTGCAGGCCTACTGACCTGTTTATCGAATTTTAAAAGGTTAAGTGGTGCCATTTAACACCGGGGTCAATTCATCATACGAATGCTTCCCACCGCATGTGTCACACTGATCCCCGGCCCTGCATGCAGACAATTAACTGTCGTACTGCTGAGGACTCGCTTGTTTATCTGAGTGCTTATTGCCTTTGGACTCAACAGCAGCTTCCTTCAGATCCACACAAAGAGAACATCCAGATGTCATGGTCATGGAGGGCGCTGGGCACTCACAGAAGGAGAAGGACAAATGTAGGTTTTATTAGGCAAACAAGTCGGTTTAAAGTCAAGCAAAGTGAACATCAACAGAAAAATAGTTTTCTCTACTCAAAGACAGAATTCAATCGAATCTGCATTTCTGTTGATGAAATGAAACATAATAGGTGTATTATAAATAAGGAAATAAGCAGAAGCGTGGCTGCAGCACATCAAGCACAATCACACAGATTGTGTTATTGATCGAAGAAGTGGAGGGTAAAACATCCTCAGAGAATAAGGCTGGCAATATTCTGTTTTCAGTTTGTCAACAAATCCCATGAAAAGACCTAAACCAATAATGAATTGATCCAACTAACAAGTGCCGTTTGTGCAGCCAAAGCCTGATACAGCTCATTCCCCCATTGTTGCCATGTTGTTGTAGTTTATTTTAACTCAATCAAACAAACAATTTGCAGAAATGAATTGAGCACCAAAAGTGTATTAATCTGCGGTGGAAAATAGTCCAACAGATGCACTACTTACTCCCGTTCTGCAAATTAAACTATATATTTGGGACCTGTTTTAAAATTTTAAATTCATGTCCTCATCAAGAATAAATAGGCTTTTAATAGAGAACCACAGAGAAAATGCAAACTATTCAGAGACACACTGACAAACTGTTTTTTGTCTTTCCACTGCATTTACAGAAAATAAGAAAACTGCAGAATGAAATCAGCCTTGAGCTTGAACTCATTTGCAGAATTAAGTTTGGTAACTAAATCATATTTCATGAATATTTATATTTGTCAAAAATTCATGATATAAAAGCCTGAGTGCTTTCACTCTTATCTTGAGTCTTCTTTAAAGACAGTTATCATAAATTCATGCTTTCCTGAATACACCATGATCAGGCTCCATTCTTCTGCTCTGTGGCCTTATGAATACAAATGATTAAAGCCCATAATTTACTTTTATTATTATTTTTTAACATTTTATAACTGCTTGTACCTCACAGCGTCTACCTGCTGTGACAATAAAAGATTTCCTGCCTTTTCTCTGAACCAGAGAGAAAGCAATTAATAATAAAAATCTTTATTGTTCATGTAATTATTGTCAGTAAATATGGCTGCATAACCCAAGGCTGTCTATCCATTCAGACTCACACCTCAGTCCCACGACGGGTGATTTAACACGATCCATATTTGCCCAACAGGACAGACTCCCTTCTCCATGCCTCCAACCAAAGAAATGAGATATCCTCAACTGTGAAATATGTAAAAGTGAAAAAAAAATGTCTGTCATTGCAGGCAGTCTGTCATTGCCAGTGTTGATTAGCTCAAACTCAGTGTAGCTCAGTGTACTGTCCCAGCCCTCCTGACTCCAAGACGAGGTCCTCTGGGTTTTAGCTGTGACAGATTGAGGGTGTCAGGAGGGACTCCCAAGGGTGTGTGTGTGTGTGTGTGTGTGGGAGAGTGTGTTGGACTGTGTGCATCTGTGCATGCGTGTAGTACCCATTTAAGTGTGTGTACACGCATTTGCCTTTGTGCATCGGTGCATGATCTAATGTGTGCTCATTTGTGTGTATGTGTTCGCTGCCCACATACTGTTAGTGTGTGAGAGAGTGTATGTGTGTTTGTGTGTACTTGCAGGCTGACTGAACCAGGACCAAATTTTCTTCTGTGAATCACATGTCTCCCATCAGTCTGACAGCATTAAGCCTAGCCCAGTCAATACCCCAAGGGCCGCCAATCCCTGTAACTGGACGACGGAGAGAGAGACAGACACTGGAGGGTGACTGAGAACGGGTGAGAGGGGGGAGACAAAGTGAGTGTGTAATGGAGATATTATATATAACTTGATAGATAAGAGCCTCGTTCACATTGCACACTGATGTTTTCTAGATCCGTTTCGCCAAAAACCTGCAACAAGATTTCCATATGGATGATATGAAATGTGGAGGATCTTCTATGCTGTTTCATCTGAGCACAACGCTGTCATCATCATTTTTTCATTCCGAAAGTCAAATTTAGGTTTCACATACCTATGATTAAATGATGATTCTTTTTGTAGGCTTTTTAAGTTAAAAATGAAAAGTCATACTGAGCACGCAGAGAGGAGCCGAGTGCAGACAAAAGGCAGACGGCTGCAGGAACAGGTGACAGTCAACTTGGGAAAACTCATACAGAGACAGAAAAATTATGTTGACAGAACAACAGAAAAACGACACCAGAGGCGTGTCAACAAACAAGCATCACAGACACTGACCAGGGAAAGGGCCTCAACCCAGCTCGGTGTTAACTTCTTCTGCTGGTTGTGGTGTTTTTGCAGGCAGGGGGGCACTTCATCAAGCCTGGGTGCCGGTGGCCTCCCCCTGGCTACGCTGCTGCTGTCAGGAGCGAGCAACACCAGCGGCAACGGGTCTCAGTGGCTCACTGCTACTCTGACTCCTCCTTTCTCTGTGCTTAACTCCGCTCTATCATTTTAACCAGCCTCTGGTTCTTGTTGACACTGCTATTTGAAAATTCAACGATGCACTTCAATCACACTGCTAGCATACCAGAGTCAACTCAACAGTTTATTCAAGGGAATTGGATTCATGTAAAGTGGACGTGACAGAGTGAAGCAAACATGCAGCAACTCAAGTGATAATGTTTCCACGTGAGAATTTAAAGTTCAGTGAAGACAAAAACTGCATCAGTTAAAAGTTGAGCCGTCACATTAACAGTGCAGTTAGGTACCACTGCAAGAGATCTTGGTTTTGCTACAGTGGCCCTGAAAGCTCAGCACACTGCGCTTAAAGGGACTACGAGGAGTTTCGGAAAGTGTTTTTACACTACATTTCCCACGGTGAAATTCTTGGACCGGCGCAAGACGGACGAAAGTGAAACCATTTGCCAAGAATGTTTTCATTAAACAAGAAGTTTAAAGTCGGAGGTTCGAAGATGATCAGATGCCGTCGTAGTTCCGACCATAAACGATGCCAACTCGCGATCCGGCGTTATTCCCATGACCCGCCGGGCAGTGTCGGGGAAATAGACCCATTACCAAGTGTGGGTAATGTAGATTCATCCACATTGATATGAGACTCTTTTATAACCAAAAGCTCTTTAAGAAAACACAGGCAAAGACATGAACGAAACTGCAAATTCACACAGAGCTATGACACAACTACATGTTTATTTTAAAAGGGGCATGTTAACATGAAAATATTGTCAGGTGGAAGTAGAGGTTGGCGATCCTGGAAAATCGGTTCTAGCAGGCCATATTTTGAAAATACACAAGTTAAAGTCCTGCAGTTGTCGCAGAGGTCTGATTATTTTTGTTTCTTTTTCTGAAAACATAATGTATTGACTACTCCCATCATTTTACCCAGTAGCCTATAACAAAAAGTGTTTCTGAACATGATCACCAACCAACTTTAACATTTGTTTCAGGAGATCAGCTCTGGCCTCAGGTGTGAACGCACCCAAGACACATTCAAGATGCATCTAAGATCTGATCACTCAGGCACATTCAGAGGTGGTGTGAAGCACATGTGTCCACATTCATTTAGTAGAGTGAAAGCAAACGTGTTCTGACCACAATGAAGGACACTCTGCACTACTGATGTCTTCTCCCATGGTTTCATTATAAACCGAAAACATTTTACTGTTTTAAATTCAAACTTAAAAGCAGAAGTAAGCGATATATTTGTGTTAATATAAGTCTTAAATAGTTATATCTTCCGACAGCAATCACTTACATAGAGTGTTTGGACCGAAACACGGGTCTGTCAGTCACTCTGCTCTGCTCTGAGCCGAGGAGAAAACCTTTCTCGTATCCTACAGTTTTTATCCAATGAGGAGAGAGAACGGCATGCAGGGCTGTGTGTGCAGCCAAGGGATGCGCGTGAATGTGGTGACGTACAGTAGGGACGAGGACTGTTATGGTGCGTTCAAGGCAGCCCGTAACTCGTGTTTTTCCGACCTGTGAAGTCATACCAGTTCGATCTGGTACGAGTTCACGGGTCGGAAGTTACGAGTGGCCGTTATAGTGACTTTCACAGGTAAAACAGGTCGGAAAAACACGACTGGGTTGCCTGGAACGCTTCAAAATCGTACGTTGTGACTTGAAGCTGTAATTTACGGTTTCAAAAGCCTGCCTGGAACGCAGCATTAGCCAAAACGACCGGATCGCTTACTTCTGCAATTCTATTGTAAGAGCTGTGACGAACACAGAAATTCACACAATCCTTTCCCCATCTCCTCTCTCTCTCTCTCCCTCTCTCACACACACACAAACATGAGCAGATAAAACAGACCAAACTGTCAATTGGCTAAAAACAGCAACACTGCTGTTTGTTTACATACAGAGCAGGAAGTGACATCCAATAACAAGTAGTCAGTGAAGACCCATTTTAAAACAGGTGTTAACAGACACCCAGCGCTAATCACTGATCAGATGCAGGTAATATCAGGTCTAAACCTACTGAAAATAAATGCTATTTCTGCTGGATGCGAATCTAAGCAGCTGTTTACTGTCAAATATGAATTTGAAAAGCTGTTATTAAATCTCACAAGCTGCCAGAAATCAGTAACTGTAGGGCACTCACAGCAGCTAGTTGGGGCCTGTAGCAGAAATAACTGTGGTCACGAACTTGCATAAATGCATAAAGTCAGCCATGATTCCAAAAGATAAAGTTTTAGTGCAGACATGGTCTATTAAACAGTACCTAAAGGTTCCTCCTGAATCAAAATTTGCTGAAATAATTGGGGTAAACTGTCTGATAAACTTTTTTTGTCTAGATACAAAAAGTCAGGAGAGTATTAAAAAATCTGTGTTGATGACACAAATCATTTTTCATCAGTTTGGGATAAAAGTTTTTGTATTTTCAATCGAAATCACCAGTCAGAAAGCGGAAAGGCAGCAGTGTGAAATGAGTCACTGGCAGCCTGCACCCAGTATAAAGTATAAAGTGGGGAGATAGATAGATGGATAGACAGAGAGAGAGAGAGAGAAGCAGATCAAGCATGTTTTGCTCTGTGTCCCCTGGGGGGGGGGGGGGCATGTCCAGATGGCTCGTTGGAAAGTATCCTCCCCCCTCATACACAAGAGTCCTGTCTCTCATGCAGTACAGAAGGGTTATTATTCCTCACTGTTCCTCCATACTGTGGTTTGTGGGCTTTAATCTCCAGGACCCGTCATGTATTTGATTCTCTCATCGTCTCTGAACTTGTGTCACTCACTGTGTTTCTTATTAAGTCTGTGCTGCCGACCAGAATAGCAACTACAGATTGTTGGTGTGTTGATATGTGAAATTATGTGTTTGAGTACAAATGTCAGCCCCAATAAAGGCTTAATGAAACATATTATTCTCTGTGAGTGTGGGCAAGTCTCTGCAAATGATAAGGAGGAAATATTCATTGTTTAGTTCACAAATGGCTGAATTTTTTCATTTTCCGTCAGGAGGTGCACACTTAGGATAAAAGATTTAATTCTCTCCTTTCCTCCATTTATATAAGAAAAAGGGCCCAGTCAGCAGTGTCGCAGCATTCACTCTGGGTTTTTTTTAACGCGTGGCTCTTTGGCATGCAAATCAATGAGTTATCAAAGCGGTGATTGGAATTCCACACGTGTTGGCATTTGATCGGAATTTGCACCAAGATACACGGGGCAAGTCGATCAAGGGTAATTCACTATGAAATATCCAGAGTTACGCTTCGACGGACGCATCTGGCCCCAGCCATTCATTTTGTTTAGCCATTCCAATGTGGCAATCAAAATGAATTAGCATGACAATTTTATTTTTGAAAAGGCTTAGGGTGGCCCATTTTTATTGATGAATTTCAATAAGGACTTGACAAAAGGTCCTTTGAAATTGACTGCCCCCCTCCTCACACACTCCCCCTCTTCAATCTGACCTTCAGGTATCTGTGTCTTTTCTGTGTATGAATGTGGGCACCGTAAATGTCCGTATCAGCCGTAATCATTTTATATTACCGTCCAGAGCTGTATTGGTCAGGGCTCAAGAAGGTACGCACCCGAGGTGATGATAAGGTCTGAGCTGATGATGACGACCATGATGGTCATAAATCTCCCTGTGTGTTGTGTTAGAAAGAGGCACTGCTCATTCTCATCTTTCCCTCAATTTGTCCCTGGGTTTAATATATTGTAATTTGTGTGATAGTAATGGTTAGTTTTCTACAGTATTAAAGGTGATACAGCTAAATGTAACATCAGTTGTAGTTGTGCTTTTGGATTTAATTATTGTTCTGATGTGGATTCAATACAATATGTACCTACTAATATAGAAGATGATTATTTTATGTTCAGGGTCCACAAATACATATATTTATTTTATATGTTGCTGTTGTTTTTCCTTGTTCTCTTAGGGAACATGGACTCTTGTGGCTGTTGTGTTTATCCATAAAACCAACTAAGATGTGACTTTACACCTCTCATAATTTGAAGTACTGTTGAACTGGTGTCATAAAGAGCCTCTAATTGATCAGTTTTAATGTGCAACTTTAAAGGGACAACGAGGAGTTTTGGAAAAGCGAAGTGTTTTCACACTACATTTATGAGCCTCCGCGCGCACCGTGAAATTCTTTGACTGGCGCAAGACGGACTCATGTTTTCATTCATCAAGAATTAAAGTCAAAGGTTCAAAGACGATCACATACTGTCGTTCCGACCATAAACAGCGATTTGGCTGCGTTATTCTCATAACTCACCACGAAACCGAAAGTAAAGAAAGCTGGTTGGCTCGACCAGCCTCTCCACCACCACTAATAATAACAAAATAATGATAGAGACAAAACAATATATTTATCGAAAATGGGCCCATTAAAGTGAGTAGCGTAGATTCATCCACATTGACATGAGACTTTTTTATAACCAAATAGAAACTCCTCGTTGTCCCTTTAAGTTAAATCTACTTTAAATCAGAGGAGGGAATATTTATTGTGAGTTTTCCATAATGTAGTTTCCCCTCTGAATGGATATGATAACAATTTGTTGATTCACCAATTCATTAAAAGATTATTATGGATTTAAAATATTAAATATTTCTCAGTTTTGGTTTCTCAAACATTATGATTTCATGGTTTTTTTTTTGTTTCACAGAATTCTTAGTTTTATTTATCCTTTTTACCATCTCATTTTACCTTATCAACTTAAAAACACAGTTCTGCTGCTGGATTAAAATGTGAGATAAATAAACAGATACAATTAAAAGAACAAAGTTCACTGAACTTATGAAAACAAATACTATGTTAAACCTACTGAGTTAAAGCAAAAACTTTTCAGTCACACTGAATCTTTATAGTCAGATTTCCTTTAGTTTTTCTAGTCAGCACAAAGACGTCATCCAAGGCTGAGCATGTTGTCTTTGTACTGACTGCTAAAATGACTCTGCCAAAG
This sequence comes from Trachurus trachurus, assembly GCF_905171665.1. NCBI lineage: Eukaryota > Metazoa > Chordata > Actinopteri > Carangiformes > Carangidae > Trachurus > Trachurus trachurus. The sequence goes on from NC_139901.1 coordinate 12,333,816, forward strand.
TGTGACAGAACAAGAATTACTAAACCTTTATAAATAAGTGCAAGCCTTGACCAGGTGGTGGTGCTAGATCAAAGAACATGGGATTTCCAAAGTCATGGGATTCATCCTCTGGGCACCATGCAGATTTGAACCAAATCTCATTAGTCATCTGAGATTTGTGGAAAAACATTCTCTGAAAACCAAAACTATCAAAGTCTATCTCTAGAAATGTATCTATGGATTGATTGATCATGAAAATTAATGTCAGTTTCAGCCATACTACTCAATCCCTGTTTCCTACATGAAGTTTCCCTTCCAAATTGTTTCCTCACACTAACTTTTTGGAGTAGTAGTCTGAACTTAACTCAGCTCAGACCTGTGCAACTCATTATGAATCATTTATTACTCCACTCCCTCACCTGTGCATCACAGTTCAGCCGAGCAGTGCAGCTCCTAAACACTCTGGGAAGTGGAAGAGCCAGCGAAACGTACACTTCCATTTTGCATCTCTGTGGACATTATTTGTGGTGTCTCCTGCTACGAGCGTAGCTGCAGGCTCGCTGCCACAGGTTGTTAGGGTTTTCCAGTGATAAACTGAAGGGGATCCGATGCCCTGGGATCCTTAGCACTACCACCATCTCTGCCAACATCAAAGACAAGCTGGTGTTTGATCCAGCCTCCATCAAAAGGTGAAGGACAGAACTGTCCCGCGGTGCTACTAGAGATGTACAGATGTCATGCAGAGAGATACAGAGGCTGCAGAGAGGCATTGCTGTGGTACCAAGCTGAGGATGGTATAATTGAAACCGAGGGGAGTCCATCTTGGGTCCTGCAGAGATTTCCCAAAAGACCTCATCTGCGTTTCTTCAAAGGCAAAAGCTACATGTCACACTGCTCACAGATCTTTACCCTCCACAACTCTTAAATCGGATGAAGATACAAGCAGAGTCACATCATTATCATAGAGAAGTAAAGACTTGAGGGGTGGAAGCTCTAACAAGTTGGCGACGACCCCTCATTGGTTTTCCACAAGAGGTTTCTTAACTGTCTTCTGAGTGTATTTTTCTTTCCCTCTTTCTTCTGTCTCAACCCTGTTTGTGTCCAACCGGCTTTGTTCTATTGATGTTCGATGGCCAAGGAAGTAGCTTTTGGCCTTAATCATTTGAAAGCACATCATCTCTCTCCCGAAGGCGCATTCTCATTAGCTTCAAAAGTGCATCAAAGAAAACAAAGTCAAGACCATGCGAAAAGAAAGGAAGAAAGACGGAAAGAGAACGACAGAGAGGGAGAGAGATGTGGTTCGCCTCGCCATTCATCACCATCCATCTGTCTTAAAGGCTTGGCTCAGATCCCCCGTAGTGGAATATGTTGATGAGGAAGAAAAGAAAGAATGGCAGCCAGGGAGATAGAAGGAAGGAGTGATTAGCAGAGTGAAAGGAGGAGGGGCACTGGATGAAAAAGGGAGAGGAAAGGAAATGAAGCAAGCTGAATAGAGGACAGATGGATGAAGGGAGAGGGCGAGTAAGAGACGGACAGTGCTGCACATCAGATCAATGCCGCGTGTGGAGGCCGTAGCAGCGGTGCTGAGTGCAGAGACACCGTGTGTCGTCAATTAGCTGAGCTGCTTCACCTCCTCCTGTCAGACGCTGGTTAAAGCTGCTGGCAGTCGTGGCGGCTCTTCCTCTTCCTCAGCACTCAGACAGGCTTCCTGTCGCTCTCTGTTTGTGTCTGTACCAGGCTCTGTGCATATGTGAGTTAAGGTGGGGATTCAAAATTGCAATCAATTATTCATTACTGAGTACACCCTGAAAATGTAATCACATTACCAGTTACTCCACCAGAAAGAATAATTGTCATTATTTATTCTTCAGCAGTGGAGACTGGCCTATAGAGGGCACTAGGGCACAGCCCCCCCCTCTCCCCACATCCTGCAACTTCAGTGAATAAGACTAAAGTAAGTTTTAAATTATCCGAATTTACACTGTTTTGTTTTGGTTTGGTTTTGTGTTTCAAATTAGCAATTAAAGACTAATTATTATTGAAATGCAGAATCTGCCATAAAATGTAGATCAAAAAACGTTTTATGATACAATAGGTACAGATTAGTTAGTTTCCAGCCTGTGACATATTTTCTTTGTTCATTGACTCTCGTTATATGTTGCAAATGTGAGAACCTGCACATCAACATTCATCTGAATGTGGTGTTGATGTACATGCACAAGCGACCACTAGATTAAACATACTCATTCTTATAGAATGTTCCACAGTGATTCAACAGTGCCTGAAGGCAGAGGTGGGTAGAGTAGCCAAAAATTGTACTCAAGTAAGAGTATAGTTACTTTAGAATAATGTTACTCAAGTAAAAGTAAAAAGTAGCCATTCAAACATTTACTTGAGTAAGAGTAGAAAGTACTTGGTGAAAAAGCTACTCAAGTACTGAGTAACTGCTGAGTAACCTCTGATTTGTTCGTTTAATGATCAGCGCGTAAATGTAGGCCTAATAAAATACACAAAAATATAATAGCAATGAAAAAATCCAGATATTGCCAAAGAACAACATTTAACAACTAAGACAAAAGCCTAAATGACATTTTTTACAAAGTAACATAAAAGAAGACAAATTCAGCCACAATAACTTACAGGCCTATCTATGAAAGATCTATGAACTGTCCATAAGCTCTTTGTGTGGGTGTGGTGTCTGTGTGTCTATCTGTGAATGTGTGTGTGTGTTTGTGTGTGTTTGTGTGTGTGTGTGTGTGTGTGTGTGTGTGTGTGTGTGTGTGTGTGTGTGTGTGTGTGTGTGTGTGTGTGTGTGTGTGTGTGTGTGTGTGTGTGTGTGTGTGTGTGTGTGTGTGTGTGTGTGGAGGGGGGGGGGGGGTTCTATGATTGGTTTCTAGTGAAACCAAAGTCACATGTCTTCAGGTGTGTATGGGGTTTAAACTTCCTGGGGAGGAAGAAGAATAAGATGACCTGGATGACTGAGAACCTTCACCAAAGACGGTTTATATTGAATATCTTTGCCTTCACGGACATTATCCACGACATACCAGGGCTGACGTCATCCTAATCATTTACTAGCCGCAGTTTCTCAAATTTGAGGCGGAGTGGCTGTCCTTTTACAGTCTATGGTTTACCGCAGAGATTTTGTGTGCGGTCATGTGACTGTCTGGCTCTGTCTGATTGGTGAAACGGAGGCAAACGTCGCGAGTGGCTACATCTGATTTGTGAAACGCAGTCATGTGACAGAGGCTCGGACGTATCTCCATTAAAACATAAACAAACAGATCGCACATTGGATCAATAAGAAAAAGTAGCGAGTAGCGACCGGAATGAAGCTCACCTCTGCCTGAAGGTAACGTCCAAGCGAACACACTTGTGGAAATAGTTAATTTTAAATCTTTTTCAATTTCTAATGGTATAGATTTTAAACAAGAACTATTTTGTCATAGGCTAGTTCTTTACTGATCTGAGGATTTAAGCAAAAGGGAAAAAAAGTATAGTAGGGTTTACTTGGTCTACTTAAATATTTTGTTGTGTTTTGTTACTATCGAGGGGTTAGAACCAAAAGGGCGTAAGTGACATTTTGGGCGAAAATGAGTTCTATATCAAAAGAAAGGTCTTGATGAGCTCTATCCAATGATGCCAAAATGACCCATCTGAGATCAAACTGTATTGAATAAAGCAACAAAACCATAAAGACCTAACTCAAAAATGTGAGTAATGTTTGGAGCCAGAAGGGCGTAAGTGCACTTACGCCCTTCTGGCACTGAAAAATACATCTAAATACATGTCGGACCCACATGTTGGTTCAGAGCCAGAAGGGCGTAAGTGTAGTTGTTGCCCTTAAACAGCATTGAAAATGGCAGAGAAAACTGCAGACATGGAACTGTCTGAGGCAGAAAAGATTTTGATGAATATTATGAAACAAACTGATGAATCCTATATTAAAGAAGTTAAAGATGAGGCAGAGTTGTTTTTGAATGTATGCCCTCACAAGAGTGATTACAATAAAGCCGTTTTCCCACTAAAATTAGCGGGTCGACGCGGGTTTTTTAAACGCGGGTCGACCCGCTAACAATCGGCATTTGGCCCCTTTCCCATTGACCAAAATGAGCCGAGTCTGACCCCCGCTGAGGGATCAGACAGAGCATAAACCAGTCGCCCCGCTCTCATCCGCGGTGCAAGAGACACACACAGTCATGCCACAGCCGCCCGCCGCGGAGTGTCCGTCCGCCGAGGCAGACTCTCTGGCTGGCTGACCTGGAGCACCAGGACCGCGGAGGACAGAGAGTCAGCTGCGGCCGGATGACGGACGTCTGCGGCACAACACGTCAGTTAAACAGACTGTCGCTTCTTTTCTTTTCTTTTTTTCTATCGTTTTTGGTCAGTGTTCTCTGATCTTTTGATCCCAGTCTCGGATGAGAGCAGAGCGGAGCAGAGCTTTGTTTTGGTACGTGATATGAGACGCGACCGGCGCGATGACGTAGCGTCACGTAACGTTCAGTGTCATCACGTAAATTAGCGGGTTGACGCGGGTCTGGCGTTCCCACTGCAAGCCGTTCGGAGCCGAGCCGATTAAAGGCGATTTTAACCCGCGTCGCTTGCCGAGTCGTTTGACCCGCGTCGACGCGGGTCAACGCGGCTCGGTGCGCCTTTCCCACTGCCACCAAAAGCCGATTGTTAGCGGGTTTAAACGGGTTTTTTGGCCAGTGGGAAAGGGGTATCAGACAGAATCATGCCTTGAGAGCCTTACTGGAGTCATCCCTATGTTCCCCGGCTCCTATGTACCTGTTATGTGTGTGACTGGGCAACATAGAACCCTTTCATAGAAAAAGGGTCCTATGTTCCCCGCTTTTCCCCAAAAAGACCAGGGCAACATGCCATTTTTTGTCCCATACCTGCAGTGGAGTTGTGACTTTGCAGATTTTTGCCTATTTTTGAGTGAGAAGTTGAGTTGTGACTTTGAGTGAGAAGTGGAATTGTCCCATTGGTTGGGTTTAGGCAATAAAGACAGGAGTTGGTTAAGTTTAGTACAGTAAAAAGACCAGGTAGAGGCTAGACAGGCCAGATAGATGGATAGAGTCCAGATAAGTAGAGAGAGTCCATCAACCAGCAACAGCGGGGAACATAGGACCCTTTTAAAATAATTAATGAATGAGTTACATGACAATTAATTACTTATTCGAGTGTTAATTATTCAATCAGTTCAATGCATTGTTCAGCAGATACGCCCAATATGTCCTAGAAGACTTGGAAATGTTTGGTGCCAAAAAGGCGTATGTGACGTTTTTGACATATTTTTTTTATTTTAAAATGTTTAAGAACATGTTCATTGTGTTAATATGTCATAAGTTTATTACATAAATACTCATTCATATAAGCATGTCTGTGGTTGCAATGTTGTGGTTTAAGGTTAATGAATACAGTTGATTGAAGTCTGGTCAAAATTTTGTTTTGCCTCTCCTGTAAAGTTTGTCAAATGTCACTTACGCCCTTTTGGTTCTAAGCCCTCGCTATGCAATATTTTTATTATGACATGTAATTCCAGCTCAACAAAAACTGTGTATCAAAACAAACATTTCATGATATCTAAGTACATGTTTACCTCTTGTTTTTTGGTATAGCCTCCCCTAGAGAAAAATGCACCAGCCTCCACTGTTCCTCAGCTGTGGTGCCTGTGATGCTCCTGAGTGTGTGACACTGTCCCACGCTGGGAAAAGTACACACAGTGTACAGGCTGTAATGAATCTTACTGTGCAACACAGGCCGGTGGAGTTATAAATGGTTCTGTGCTCTGTGAGAGGAACTTAACAGCAGCTTTAAACCCACCACATCCACATATCACATCTTACAGCCTGTACCGTTTGGAGGCATTTACGCAACAAAACCCAGGTGATTTCTGAATGTGGTTTTATCAGTAGCTAGTTAGCACTGCTTGTGACTGTCTCATCTACTGTATGTTGGGGCAGTTTATATAGAAATACTCAGGGAGGCTGCCTTGTGTTTCTCCTTATCAAAGTTGGGCAATTTAAGTAGGCGTGAATTTGCCAAACCAAATGAGTTCTTCAGTCCCCTCCTTTGTCAAAGTGAAACAATCATGCAGGGAAACATTTCTGGTGTCTCACCTTTGTGTGTCTCGTCCGAAGCCAGAGTCTGAATGCAGTGTGTTCTTTCTCCTCATTGTGCTGTGCCAAACGGAACCAGTTTCATTATTGTTCTCTGTTGTAGTGGGTGTCAACCTACACCCCCACCCCCCACCCCCAGCGGCTACATGGGGCAATAATGAGACTGTTCCACACACAATGCTGTAGACAAAGTGTTTTCAAAAACAATGTCTCAGTTTTACAAAAGAGGAGACAATGATTTTAGGGACATGCACCTTAACGTTTGGCAAAGGCTTTTGCGGTTAACATCCTTACCTCATTTGGTGCATTACAGAGACAAATTAATTAAAACAGACAAAAAAACTCAACTTAATTTGATGATATATTTTTACTGCCCTTGTGCATGTACAACAAAATCGCAGCTGTGTCCACTCATGTTTCATAAATATCAGAGAAAGACAATACATATCATGAAAGAGCAATATAAGTTATCTAACAGAAATATACTTATCAGCATGTATTAAAATAAATCAAAAGCCTCAGTAATACAGTACCACTGGAATGGAAGGACCAGGTGCAGATGACAGAAAAATATGTCTAGAATAGTATTTATTTTTTAATTATAATTTACAGTAACAATCAAACATGACTGAGCAGACATAGAGAGTCTTTTTCTTTTCTTTTTTTTGTGACAATCAACGTCTGTGTATTTCTGAACAAATACAGGCATAAAAATAATACTTGAATTTATCTGGAATTGAGTCTAAATATGCTGCTGTGACATTTTTCATACAAAAAAAATAGCACAATGCTTTACACAGCCAAAACCAATGTGGATCAGTGTAAAAATATAGAAAACAGACAACCTGGAAATATAAAAAAGCATCTAAGAAATCACTTTAATGTGCCATTTAAGTGCTTTACATAGACATTTACATAAACATTTAAAAAGAGTAACAAACATTTAAAGTCAGTCAACATAAATGCATAGGAACAGACCACACAACATGCCGTTTATCCAAAAGCCTGTTTGCTTCTTAAAAGACTCCTATGAATCTGCAAACCTTCACACCGCAGGTGGCCTCAAAAGCTTGATCACCACTGATCTTTAAAGATATGCATGGGACCGAGAGTAGGTTTGAGTTATTTGAACTCAGGCAGCAAGCTAAATCAGGGTGGAGTACATCAGTTAAATATGCATATGCAGCTAGATTTGCAGTGATAGAGTGAGTATGTAATAGGAGTGAGTGTGGGAGTGATGTGAGACCATCTACTTGACCTGGTGAGAGGTCACTTATCTGGATTGTTGGTAGATGGTCTAGGCCAGATTTTGTAAAGGTGAAGAAGAGTGTCGTACAGTAATCAATGCGACTAACAACCTGAAGTAAATGTGGGAGAACCAAAGCTGCAGTTCCTCTACTGACCATTACAGTGTGTCACCAACAGAGTGTCAGTCCCTATACACTACCAATGTCCAACTTCACAGCAGAAATAAACAAGTTTACAACCTGGTACAAAAAAATATTTTGGTCTTGACAGCTAATTTCCTCGTTCATGACTGTTGTTTGTGTAACTGTGGATGACATCTCAGAGCTACGTCCATCTTTTGTCTATGGTGATGAAATGAGAGTATGGAAATGACATTCTGTACTACTGCATACTCTGTTGTATTGCAGTTTCTCTCTGGACATCCACCTTTGACTCTGTCAGACCTGTAAAACACAAATTGTACCGCAGCCACCTCATTGACATGTTTTCCTCTCTTAAATGCCTACAAGTGGACACCTGCTGTGAACGGTTTATAAACAACTTTCAAAGTGACCTATCTCTCTCCAGCTCAACAAGATGCGAAGGTCACAGCCTCTCCGAATGCAGCTGCCAGGATTCAACAGCAGCGGTGCCTCTGAAAACCTCTGGGAGCTGCTTGGGAAGGACGTATCAGAACGAGTCTGAATGATGATGAGGTGATGCATATAGTAACAGCTATTAGGGTTAATGTGCGGTAAAATGCTTTCATGGTGTTGCCTAATATCGAGCATGGTGCAGTATATCTGACACCCACACACCAGCAGGTTGACATCCGCAAATATACTTAAATTAAAATATAGCAAGATGTAACAGGATGAGGCACAGGCAAAGCAGGCTGAAGAGTCCTGGGGATCAAAGCTTTAACAGGTGTGCGGTCCAGGATACAAAGGGACAATGAAAACCCAGAAATGTAATATATCACATGAAGTGATGGTGCAATGTATATTACCAGATTTATTATCAGACTTTATGGATATGTGAAGCTATTGTTTTTTATAACACATATTGAATACACAGTAAGAATGAACATATACACAGTATATATATCATATAATATATATATATATATACTATATACAGTATATATAGGTTTATGGCAGCGCTGTCATCTTTAAACAAGAAAGTCCAAAAACATGCGTTCTGTTGGTGACTCTGGAATTGGTGTAACCCTAAATTGAGCTCTCAGAGTTACTGTAGTATCCACATACTGTATATTGACAGACTTTGGGATAGTTATGTGTCTAAAACACCTACATGAACATAAAAATGTAAGAGCACAATTTCATCAAAAGTTTTCATAATTGTCATTTATCCCCTGACAACGCTGACTTCACATGATCTGAGGAGAAGCAGAAAGTGAAGAAAGACCACAGAAAATGCAATTTTAAGATTAAACACAAAGACATAATTGCATATTAAGATGTAAGGCGTCACTCATGCCACAGTGTGTGTGTGTGTGTGTGTGTGTGTGTGTGTGTGTGTGTGTGTGTGTGTGTGTGTGTGTGTGTGTGTGTGTGTGTGTGTGTGTGTGTGTGTGTGTGTGTGTGTGTGTGTGTGTGTGTGGTCCATTTTTAGCACAAGTGGTCACCAGATAGGGCGAGCTGAGGGAAATGAGTGTGATTGATTGAGAGAATGAGTGAGTCCGACTGAGTTTGAAGGAGTACGTGTGCACCAGTAGCCTCTAATAAAGTATTAGCAGGACAAGCAATTTGCTTCTTCGCCAGGCTCCTTGGCATGAAAAGAAGGACTTTTACAATAATGAGAGAAGCAGAAGAGGCAGTGGAAATGAACTCTTATCTCAACTAAAAGAGGAAAAGAGGGAGACTTAAATAGCATAATATATCAGCATAGCGCAGCAGCGTGGGGGGGGGGGGGGGGGGGGGGGGGGGGGGTAAATAGAGACAGAGAGGGAGGCTGATTATTCGCATGTTAACTCTTTTTAACCTCTGGTTAGCATGAAGCAGCTACACCTATGGTCACGTCGGCATGCAGAAACAAGGGTGATGAAATACTTCTAAATTACATTTCATAAAGATAATTAAAAATAAGATTTTTGTTCAAAAAGACAAAGACAGTGATATGAGACAATTAAAGTATTATGTTATATTAGTATGATAATATAGGAAACGTGATGTCCCCATGACTAGAACATCAGAAGCTGCTGCACTACTGATAAATATGAGCTCATTTTATTCAAACCACAGACTATGGTTTTATGAATAAAAAAAAAAGAACAACCTCCTATTCAACACTCCTTTTACCAATTTATTTCTAATGCTTCCCGTTCTACATGTGAATACAATGTATGTTAAAGCAGAAGTGAGTGGTCCGGTCGTTTTCGCTAATGCTGCGTTCCAGGCAGGATTTTGAAATCGTAAATTACAGCTTCAAGTCACAACTTACGACTTTGTAGCGTTTCAGGCAACCCACTCGTGTTTTTCCGACCTGTTTTACCGGTGAAAGTCACTATAACGGCCACTCGTAACTTCCGACCGGTGAACTCGTACCAGATCGAACTGGTACCACTTCACGGTCGGAAAAATACGAGTTTCCTTGAACGCACCATAACAGTCCTCGTCGCTACGTCACCACATTCACGGCGTTCCTTGGCTGCACACACAGCCCTGCATGCCGTTCTCTCTCCTCATTGGATAAAAACTGTAGGATACGATAAATGTTTTCTCTTCGGCTCAGAGCAGAGCAGAGGGACTGAGAGACCCGTGTTTCAGTCCAAACACTCTACTGTATGTAAGTGATTGCTGTCGGAAGATATAACTATTTAAGACTTATATTAACACAAATATATCACTCACTTCTGCTTTAACTTACAACTTAGTTTATAGTAAGATTATGTAACAGCGAGTTTAACTCAGTAAAATGCTGAGTAAAATGAACAGAAGAGAAATAAATAAATAAATAAATATCATAATAAACTGCTTGCACCTCTGCTCGAAAGGGTTCAGATGCGGCCCAGAGTAAGACTACCCTAAATATGCTAAGTATGTCTAAATAAAACTAATAAAGGGAGACAATAAGGATAAAAATCTTAAGAATAAATGAGAAAAAAAAAGAAGAAAAAATGAAAATATAAAGGGAAGAGAGGGACCTTGGCTGCCCTACTCCGACTGCGTGGACCCCATATCATGCCGCCTCCCACCACAGTAGGAGTACATGGTATGGGGTGCAATCATAGACTGTAAAAAGAATGGACGTAGCACCCGTGACGTCACCCATTGGTTTGGGGGAGTCTGTTTTGTGCCGCTACTCCGGGGGTTTGAGCCGCGCCATGTTGGATTCTACTTGCCATATTTGGAGCGGTGCGGCCGTTAGCCGGCCGAGGGCCCGCCCACTGGCCTCGAAGCAGCGGTCTCCGGACCTGTCACTCAACGGTTCTGCTCCCTAATTGGCCAGAACTTTAAACCTAATAACAGTAAAACGGTAGAGTTTAAAAAAAATTCACCCCCCTCAGAGTGTGTGCGGGGGTAGAAACTATCGGTTAAGACCAAAAAATTAAAATGTACCAGGCTGTAAATATGTTTTTTTAAGCTGTAAAATCGGCTATTTTAACATGGGGCTCAATTGGAGTTGCTCCCTTCTGGAGCCAGCCCCCAGCGACAGCCGAGGGGATTGCAGCTTTTTGAACGCGGAAGTGAGCTTCACTTCTCAGACCGACAACTGCCCCCTTGGGTGCAATACAGGGGTTCAACGTTGGGATTAATGATTTCTTTCCTTTTTATTATATTTTTACTTTATTTTTTATAGATTTAAGTTTTACTTTTAGGGACCCCCCCCCCTCTTCCCTCTCCTGTTTTTTTTTTATTTATTTTATTTTATTTTATTTTTTATATACTATATATAAAGCTACATCACATGTATACAGACACGCTCTCTCTCTCACACAGACATACACACACATTTACATACACAAACACTTAGATGATCCCTACTGTTCTGTATTATTCCATTATCTATGTGTTGGGGGAGGAGTGGGAGGGAGGGGGAAGAAGCAGGGAAGGGGACGAAAAATGAATGATTGACTGATTGATCGATGGTTTGCCGATGTTCTTTTGTCTTCTTTTCTTTTCTTTCTCTCCATCATGTATTTTGTTCTCTCTTATCACAAGCTACCTTAATATATCTACCCCCCCCTTTTTTTCCTTCCCTTTTCCTTCTCTCTCTCTTTCCTTTTCTTTCTTCTTTTTCATTAGCTACTCTTAATTGTCTAGTGCTGTGTCATGGCTTGTCTTGTCTTGTCATGTCTTTATGTTTGCTTTATGTCTGTCACTTGTATTGCACAAATAAAAATAAATAAATAAATAAAAGAATAAAGAGAAAAAAAAGGATTTAAATGAAAAAAAAAACAGTGAGTTAATAGCTGTGTTGCTGTGTTTGTGTGTTGTAAATATACATAACCTGTCAATCTGAGTTTGGAGAAATTTGAAGAAATTTAAATTTTTGGTCAAAAAAAAAAAAAGCGTTAGATTTTTTTCAAAATCGCCTGTGTGGTTTTTGGTCATTTTCTCCAAAACCACCGGCCCGATTTCAACCAAACCTTCTGCGTTTATATCATCTCGGACCCCCAGATGATATAACCGAGTTTGGAGAAATTTGAAGAAATTTTAACTTTTGGTCAAAAAAAAAAAAATTTAACCTGCAGGGTTGTCGTTTTTTTCAAAATCACCTGTGTGGTTTTTGGTCATTTTCTCCAAAACCATCGGCCAGATTTCAACCAAACCTTCTGTGTTTGACTCCCCTCGGACCCCCAGATGATATATCCGGGTTTGGAGAAATTTGAAGAAATTTTAATTTTTGGTCAAAAAAAAAAAAGCACTGTCGCCTCACAGCAAGAGGGTTCTGGGTTCGAACCCGCCGGCCGGCTGGGGCCCTTCTGTGTGGAGTTTGCATGTTCTCCCCGTGCATGCGTGGGTTCTCTCCGGGTACTCCGGCTTCCTCCCACAGTCCAAAGACATGCAGGTTAGGTTAATTGGTAACTCTAAATTGCCCATAGGTGTGAATGAGAGTGTGAATGGTTGTCTGTCTATATAGTATGTTAGCCCTGCGATAGACTGGCGACCTGTCCAGGGTGTACCCCGCCTCTCGCCCAAAGTCAGCTGAGATAGGCTCCAGCTCACCCGTGACCCTAGTGCAGGATAAGCGGTATAGAAAATGAATGAATGAAAAAAAAATTTTACCCGCAGGGTTGTCGTTTTTTTCAAAATCACCTTTGTGGTTTTTGGTCATTTTCTCCAGAACCACCGGCCCGATTTCAACCAAACCTTCTGCGTTGGACTCCCCTCGGACCCCCAGATGATATAGAGAAGTTTGAAGAAATTTTAATTTTTGGTCAAAAAAATTTTTTTTAACCGTTGGGGTTGTCGTTTTTTTTCAAAATCGCCTGTGTGGTTTTTGGTCATTTTCTCCAAAACCACCGGCCCGATTTCAACCAAACCTTCTGCATTGGATTCCCCTCGGACCCCCAGATGATATAGAGAAGTTTGAAGAAATTTTAATTTTTGGTAAAAAAAAAAAAAATTAACCCGTGGGGTTGTCGTTTTTTTCAAAATCGCCTGTGTGGTTTTTGGTCATTTTCTCCAAAACCACCGGCCCAATTTCAACCAAACCTTCTGCCTTGGACTCCCCTCGGACCCCCAGATGATATAGAGAAGTTTGGAGAAATTTGAAGAAATTTTAATTTTTGGTCAAAAAAAAAAAATCAACACCCCCGGGGGGTTCGAAATTTTCAAAATCGCCTGTCTGGTTTTTGGTCATTCCACACTCCCGTAGAACCTTTCTTTTTTGTGGCATCATATATCTGTTTCCCTTGCGGTCAAATGAATGGTAATCTTTAAATGTCACAATGAAAAAAAGATGAAAAGTTGGTGCAGCCTGTGAAACTGTGTGTACCCATGCAATATCTCATCAAATCCAACTTTATTGTTCATTGCCATGACAAGGATAAATGAGAAATGCCAGTGAAGGGAGGTCATTTTTCATGTCACTTCTTATCCTGCTCCCTCTCTTACTCTTCCTTCTCTTCCTCCTCCTCCTCGCCTATCTCCCTCTCACACTTGTGTCTTTCTTTTCCCAACTTTACCAATGTGAAGCTTCAGCTCTGCTTTTCCCTCTCTCCCTCTCCCATCCTCTCCTGCCTCCTCTTCCTCTCATTTCTCTATCTCTGTCATCATTCCGTCCCTCCTGCTCCATCTCTGCACCCCCCCCCCCCCCCCCCCCCCAGCCACCCACTCCCACACCCCACCCTCTACCTCCTCCTCTTTCCTTTTCTTTCCCGGCATGAAATGTGTAGCTCATTAGTTTGCTCGCCACAGCGTCTCATGTCAGTCTGTCCTTCACATCTCGCTGCACTGCTAAGAAGTCATTTACGCATACGCATGCCCCCCACTCCCCCGCCACCCCCCCCCCACACACACACACACACACACACACACACACACTTCCCTCCCTGCAAACCTCATCACCACTACAACCACCAGCCTCCATATGGTTTCATCATCATTTTGCAGTAGCACAAGAAAAAAAAACACATCCCAACCCCTCCAACCTCCCCCCATCCTCCTCCTCCCCCTCCCACTCTGAACACCCTGTAAAGCAGAGGAATCTGGAGGGTGAGGCTCAAGACTTGAAGGAGGAGGGAGGGGCGAGGGGGATCAGGATTATCCTGTGCGTAATGATACAGCACTTTGATAGAGCAGAGGAGGAAGGCGAAGAGAGAGGAGAAGGAAGGGAAGCAGAGGAAGGAGGCGGAGGAGAGGGAAGAGTAGAGGAATAAAGCTTAAGCTGCTCCCAAAAATCATGTAAATGCAGAGATAATAAAGGAACTGTTTGGCATTCATGGGAGTGGGTGGCAAATCAGTGGAGAGAAATCTCAGTGAGAGTGTTGACTAATGCCAACTACCTCGCTCTCTCACTCTCTCTCCTGCTTCAGAGCCAGCAGGGTGTCTGGGTATCTTTTTTTAAGGAGGTGGTGGGCAGGGGAAGGGTGGTTGTGGTGGTGGGGTGGTGGTATAGGATAGAGCCCTGGAAGACACTTGATGGGGATGAAAGTCAAATCTTCTCTGTCGTGAGTTTCAACGTGCAGCAAGTTTACTGTCAAATTAATGTTTGCTGGTGTTCTATATTTAAATAGCGTTTTGTTGCACATCTACATTGTGCCAATTTACATGGTGTTTCAAAAGCACACACTGTTAACGTGCTGCTGCGCTTCATTTATGTGGCAGCTATGCTAATAATGCTGCTTACACAGTAATACTATAGGAGTGGGCATTACCAGAGGCCTCATGATACTATATTATCAACTCCCAATATAATATGGCTTTGATTTGAGGCATTTTGTGAGCCTTAGTTTTGCAGAAATTGCAATTTAATACTGCAAATTATGTCCATTAAGGAAAACTTTGTCAACATCTGTTTTATCTAATAAGATAAAGTTCTCATGAAGTGTTCAAGTACTAAAAACCTAATTTCATATAGTAAGTTACATAATTAAATATTCACTTTTTGGAGCAAATGTATTGACACAGTATTGCCAGTGAAAATATTGAGATACTGTGCCGTACTGACTTTTTTCCCCATCACCCCTGGTAATAGTCATGTAAGACTATAGTCCAAATCTTGCCGGCATGTTTTCATCGTTGAGCTAACTGTCCCGTGGGAGGATGCCATCGATGAGGCATTTGAACGGAAGAGGCTGCAGTATGCCAACTTAGCAGCGGAAGCAGAGGGGCGGGGGCTTGTGTGTGAAGGTGTGGCCAGTGGAGGTCGGCTGCAGAGGCTTTGTAGCAAGGTCCACCACAAGGCTCCTGAAGGAGGGATCAGAGGGCAGGCCCAACGGAAGGCAATCAAAGAACTTGCGACTGCAGCGGAGCGGAGCAGTCACTGGCTGTGGCTGAAACGCAGGGACGCAACATGGGCTGCCAAGTGACCGTGCGGTGCCACCGTGCGACACACACCCGGGTTTGATCAGCCTGTGGTGGGCCACCCCCAGCAGAAGGTGTATTGTGTTAAGTGGCCGAAACACCTGACGAAGTTGGGGCACACAACTGATGATGTGTGGCACCGCACGATCAGCACCTATTTCCACCCCACCCAAGAGGACCTCAATTGCTGTGCTGATTAATTTACTTTGGGATAACAGCTAGTCCTATTAAGAAGTCAGACTAAAGCCGCAAGTGGCGATGATCGGGCCCTCGCGACCCCATTCCACCGTGGACCTGAGGCACTATAGAGGCATTTAGTGGCGTTATGAGTAAGGTGGGATGTTAATACATCAAGCCGTTCAGAGCGGAGCCATCGTCACTTCCAGCAAGTTTGAAGCTGATCAGATAAAGTATGTGGGCGTGAGAGCTGTTCGAAGTGAAATGGCAAGCAAAAGAAAAGTCGCCAAAATTCCTAAGGCCCTAGCAGATACGCCCTTTGACCTATAGACATTCTTTTAATAACTTTTGATCAGAATGGCGTCTAGATGGTCTTTTGAAGTCAATCGGGTGAAATCCCTAGGAGGAGTTCGTTCAAAAAGGTCAAAAGTTCAAATAAAAATGGCCGACTTCCTGTTGTGATTTCACCATGTCGTTAAGAGGATTTTTTTGTGTCTTGGCATGATAAATATGTGTACCGATTTTTGTCTGCCTACAACAAAGTAAGCCCAATGGAGAGGGGGCACCATTTTGCCATTTGGCCCCACCCATGTCCAACGACTTTAAAATATCAAAATTTTCACGCAGACCTGGTGTGCATGCAAAGTTTCATGCATTTTGGGGCATGGGAAAGGCTCCAAAAATGCAATTATTTTGTCCTACAAATAATAATAATCATAAACAGAGCAATTTCAATAGGGCCTTCGCCGACGCTTGTCGTCGCTCAGGCACTAATAAAATAGCATCACCAACACAGTTTCAGGGTAGTGCTTTCACAATTTTGGGATACACTCCCCTGACATATGAATAAATCCTGATCAAGTTTGAGCCACGTGTTTGTTGTCTTCTGGCTCACTACATACCAGGTCCCAAGGCCCAAATCTGGCTCATATACAGATTGATTGCAAGATGCTGCATCCACATCTGGACCAGTTCTGGCACACACTTAGAACATCCTCCAGCTGTCAGTCAATACCAGAGGGTAACAGCCAGACTCTGCTCAGATATGATAGCATACGGACCAGAATCAAACCAAGGACTCAGGTATATGTTGAGCCAGAAATCAAAGTTTACCAACTAGTGAAAAGAGAGGATCAAGAGCACTCACAGTGGAAAAAGTTCAACATCGACCATCCTCAGTGTGCAGACATTAGAGTGTTATCAGAAAACAAATGTTTGTATATTACATCTCCAAATATTGAACATTTCTTTTTAAGCTGCACCACATTTAACATAAATGTCACTAGTTGATGCACTGCACTTACGATACTAAAACAGATACATGCATTACATGCTTATATACAGTTGTTCCATTGACATCTCACCCTAGAAGCATGGAGCACTTCTGTCGTCTTGTCTGGATATGCAGCGTTTTTCTTGTTGCAGTTGTTTTGAGGGATTTATGTGTTTTAGTTGTTGCATCATTTTTGTATTTGCAGCATGTTTTCATTTTCTTACGCTCTGGCAGAATGTTCTTTCATTTGCATTTGTGTTGTTTTGTCATTTAGTGAGTTGATGATTTTTATGATTCTTCTTACGGAAGTGTTTGGGCCGTTGCAATGCATTTGCTCTTGTCAGACACTGTAGTTTGGTGCACGAGCAGAGCAGGTTTTCAGTATACAATAATGGTGATTATTGCAGATAGAAGAAATGTTTTGAATTTGGGGCTTTTACTAAATTGTGAAGTCTTTCACTCTGATAAAACATCTGAATATTGTTGCAGCTATCGATGGTATAAGTACCATCAGCAGCTGCCCAAATGGTGATAAGTGTCATCCTGTTGTGACAAAATTCACACAATTAGGAAAACATTTCCAACCAACTCTGTGTTATGAATGTTTTTGCTTTCTCTCCTTGTATCTCCTTATAAGTCTTTCTTGGAAAGCAACACTGGAGGTGGATTCTCTATGACACCATCAATTATGAATAACCTGAAAATCTTTAGTTCTATTTATGCAGCAAAAGCTAATAGTTGATGTAAAAGCTATTTTCCTGCCTCACTTGATCTTCTTATTCAAGGTTCTGTTTGTTTCCGATACCAGCTCTAATGCCTCATTGCCAATATGATTATCATTTAACTCAACATTTTTTAAAGAGAAAATATAAGAGAAAGCCATGTTTTAAGTGTGGCTATGATGCATTTTTATGGACAAACACCAGCTTTAAACACCATGATTCACCAGGGTCTGTGTGAGATACATGGATAATTGAAGCCAGGATGTGGCTCCAACTTTCAGAAGTGTCAAAGCTCTTTTAAATATATTCATTACTTGCCCTGGGAGAACAGAACTACACAGACATTTCAGTGGAAGGCAGATATTCAGTATCAAGAAACCCTTTCCCACAAGATGGGACCACCAGCAGCAGCACTAGCCTTTACTGTTGACACAAGCCAGAATCTGTACAGTGTGTGACAGACACTGAATTTATCTGTGGCCACACCACCCCAAAAAGATATTATTCATTTTTTTTGTAACTGTATCCTTTATAACTAATATCTACAGGAGTCAATAGCAGGGGTCACATTGTTACAGCACCTCGACAGTCATCCCAAAACCATCAGGTCATATCAACCCACTTTCTTTTCTTCCATGCTATTTATAATTTCATTGCACTTCACGTCACTGACGCTGCTACAGTACTTTCCTGCTCTGATAAATGACTGAGGTCTGTGGAAATGGAAAGAGAGATAAACTATACATTAAGGCACAAATGAAACAACCACAAGAAGAAGAGCCAGCTGTATGGTGCACTTATTTCAACACAGTCACGACAGTCGACGGCACACAGTTATTCAAGCAACGCTAATGACCAATCACACACCAGACATGAGTCTTTCCACAAATTTCACAAAATGCGTTCAACCTTATTTTTATCTAGCTTTAAAAGCTAATTGAGCCAAACTAATTAAGCATGTAAGCAGGGTTTGCAGAAGCATTCAGATCCTTTTCTTAAGTTAAAGAGACAATACCACAATCTAAAAATATTCAATAAGTCCTGCATGCAAATTAACAAGTAAAAGTACAATTATGCTGTCAGGACAATAAAGCCACTGCTGGGTGAGATGAAGCCTATTTTAGCTGTTGGGCAGTTAAATGTGACTGCAAAAGGGCTATGTACTGAAGTTTTTTGTTTTTATTTTTATTTAAGTACAATAGTAGAAAATAGGTACAAAGTTAAATGTAATAGAAATAGAAGTTAGACAGTTAACTGTCCAAGAGACAGTTTTCATCGATATGTGTTTATGTTTCATAGGTTTTATTGTAAATTTGTGATAATTGAAGTCCATTAAAAACATTAAGAAAACAATAAATAGGATCTTTTAATAACAGGGTAACATAGGGTTTATCCAAAGTTAGATCAGCTTCAAGATAACATTTGGTTGGAAGCTCATGCCAGGGCTACACCGGACACGGAAGCGCAGAGAATCGGAGCCATTTTGGACTTTTAAAATGTCATAGAGACTTTTGTTTGAACTTTTACATTTTCAATTCTTTCCGTTTTCATTGTGTCTTCTGGTGTTGTCATCAAACCAGAGAGAGGGAGGAAAAACAATTCTAATGACATGATGAGGCATATTGAAGTGTGGTCATTATTTGTACCTGAAGTACCTGAAATCTGACTTTTTTGGCAACCTCTGTCCATCATCATAGCCTCTATAAGCTTTGATAATGTAAGGCTGAGATTAATGGTCACTCTCTATTTCAATAATAACAGTCATAGTCATAATAATAATACTTGATGAAATGAAAAACATTTAAAATGAGCATCACTGGGGATGTAATAGCAAACACCTACTCACCCGTGGTCACAAGCTGTGACTGCTGCTCAGATTGTTTGACAGAGTCTTCTCTGTGTTACCACCTCCTAGAAGTGATCAATTCCCTGATGTTATTACTAATGCATTTAACTGATGTGCACCTGTGTGTGTAAGTGCTTTACAATGAGGGGAGAAGGTGATGGACACAAGCAGCAAAGCAGAGTTATGTAGATGTTTTAATGCCTGTAGAAAACACTGGAAATGGCAGGAGCCCCTGGTTAAACCTGGTGTATCTGTCCTACTGTGAGAATATGTTGTAAGTAGCTCTGCATGTTCAGAGAAACAGTTCAGAGAAACAGTTACTGAACCTCTCAACCTTGCCTGCATGCATCACACTTATGCTTTATTCATATGTGACTCACATATTTCTGGAGCAGGGTGTTACTCTAAATGATGAGGTGCACCTATTAAAGGGGGATAGTCAGCGTATCAACAAATGTCAAGGGCAAGTTTGCCTTAATGTGGATATGAAGTAGCTGCACGTTCACACATATGGTGAAGTTGACATTTTGGTTGCACAAGGTGAACAGTCGATGCCTCAGAACAAGAGTCAGCTCACGCCTCATCTTGCCTCATGTTTTTTTTGTTTTGTATTTTGTATCCTTCATTTCATTTAATCCGTTAACAAAGGCACATTTTGTGGATTGATATTCAGCTCATTACGTATTTTAGCTGCACACCACTGGTTGCCTGGTGAATTAAGGGCTTGACTTCAACCTCTCCGAGCTCATTATAACCGTAGTGCCATCCTGCAGCCTAAGGTCCTCTGACAAAGCTCTTCTGGTTGTTTCCAGGTCCAGGCTGGTGACAGAGGGAGACCAAGCCTTTGCCATCGATGCCCCCAGTCTCTGGAGCAGCCCACCTGTGAACCTCAGGTTAGCTTGCTCACTAACCAACTTTTAACCCGAAAGGCATGCAGATGGTGCACCCGTTTTACATTTTATTCAGTCTCTGTTATTGACAATGTACCTTATTGCTTTTAAATAGTGAAGGAGATTGCTATTCCTTTGGTTTTGTCGCCATTTGTTTTTATTGTATTTTATCTGTACAAGCACCTTGTAACGTTGTGGATTAGTTCATTATATTTTTATCCCCCATGTTCACATTTGTTCTAGCTGTCCAGGAAACACAGCACCTTCCACTTCAGAAAACAAACCTCAGAATATATCAGAGCCGCTGTCTTTCACAGAGCGCTTTCCTTCTGCCAGTTTGTGAGGATAACTTAATGACAGCGCTGCGCTTGCACAGTAAAACAATAAGGTACATATATATTGTATATAGTCTCATGTAGGACAACATTACGTAACCTTGACTGTGACAGATGACCATTGTTCTGCCGTCTACCTGCTCAACAAAGAGGAATGTTTATGACTGTTTGTGCATGAGTGCACTCAATCATACATGCATTCTCTCACTCAGAGCAGCAGTCGGTATTAGAGCGGAGAAACATTGCAGAGTACAGCAGGGGGAAAAAACACAATAATCTGTCTGATTTGGAGTGAGTGTTAGCAGATTGCTATATTTTATGTAAATCTTAACCTTTCCACCAGTGCTGGCTATCAGGCTTGTTGACAGCATGGTGCGTATCTGTCCCGCCGACAAGACGACCAAAGAGAGAGAGAGAGAGAAAGGACCTGTCACCGCTGACTAATTACACTGCAAGCAAACAGTTGAGTCCTCTGTTTACATTTGGACAGCCAAGGGAGGCTGAGATGAGCATCATTAATCAGATTTTTTCTATTGCATGCGTCCATCATACACACTCACACATACACACACATGCACTCATAAGATTACAAATAGCCATCAGTCATGTTTTTGATTTGACATGAAGGACGGTCTTTCTAATTACCAAAGAGTTTGCCGTGATGAATCCCAATAAAGAACGGGACCAGATGTGGTTAATCAAAACTCTCTGGGGTTTCTTGGGGGTGGGGGGCTGATGCAGAGCTACAGAGTTGCAATCAAAGTCAATGGGGACATGGACCATTTCTCCCAAAATCATTTGCTAACCGTTTCATTAGGTTGTATAAGAGGGCACAGGACTTGATTTAGAGGCCAGATACTGTATATAGATTTCCCATTGACCCTCATGCGTTTTAGCAAGAAAATACTAAGGTGAAAGTAGATCAATGGAAAATAGATTTTGTTTATAGGTTGATTGAAAAAATTGATAAATCGATCTTTTTCAGATCAGTCATAAAGGCTTGAGAAAATCCTTGTGTGTTACAGTGCAGCATTTTCAGACACACATGAACAAAAAAGGCTAATTACAGGAATATTTATAATATTAATGTAATGTTTAATAATTGAATACATTCAACCAAAAAGGAAAAGAAACCTTCATTTGAATCAGAGAAATTCAGCTTACTTTCTCCTTCATTTGACTCAATAAGTATTTAGAGCTGCTGTGCTGGTGATGAAATGTTTCTCCAACTGTGATTATCTGTGATAAATCATGTTCCTTCTTAAAATTAAGGAACCGGAGGTCAAGTAGCTTTTTCTAGTATAGGTTGTGAGAGGCTGGTACCAATCAATATGAATATAGGGAAGGGAACGGGGGGAAAAACCGAGCAAAATCAAAGGTGATGAGAGGAGAGTAAAGAAGGTACAGCGAGGAGAGGAGTCCCCTGCCTTATCGTTTTATCCCTGGACCACTGGTCAAGGGTGGCTTCAGGTCATCTGGCACTAACACACTGGGCCTCAGAGAGAGACACAAATACACACTTAGACAAGGGCCAGTGGACAGGAGAGAAAGAAGGGAGGAAGAGGATGAAGAGGGAGTGGGTTGTAAGGGAGAGAGAGAGAGCTGGGTCGATGTGCTGCAGGGTGGAAGGCAGAGATTTGGAGCACGGCCATCCAGAAGGTTCAGAGTGGAGGAGGAGATAAGACAAGATAAGATGAAACCTCAGTGATTCATATGTGGACTCAAGGTTGTTGCAGAGAGTCAGATATAAGAACAGGGTCATGAACATAAAGAGAATGAAAATAAATGCAGTAAATAATACAACAAGAACTGTTGGAGAGATAATCAAATGTTTTGATTAGAGTTGATTCAACAAGGTTACCTTTCATTGTGTTCTTGTGGCTTTCTAATTCATGTCATGTCTGTTGTTGACATTTTATATCATAACAGTAGTACAATAATGTGACATGACATTACAACAACACATTTAGGCTAAGTAAAGCTGTGTTCATTCATGTTTTTGCCTACTAGAGGGCCAGTGGAGCGTGTTTTGTTGGTGAGACTGTAAAACAAGCAAACTATAGTGATGTGAGATACCACAGATTTTCTGTCTTATCCACTACCAAGTAAAACCTCAGGTCTTAAGATGTTAAATGCTCCACTATGTTTTTCATTAACTTCTAATGTTCAGTGGTCTTTCGGGGTGTTTTTACAATACGATACCATATGATATGATAGAACTTTGCCTATGCTGAAGGACAGGTTGCTCCAAATAACAGTAAATTTGCTGTAACAATGTAATTTGATCCTTTCTTGACCCCCCCCCCCCCAAAAAAAAAAAAAAAAAATTAACCGAAGCATTGTTAAAAGATATAAATTAGTTGAATTTATTTTGTTGAAGGTTCAGGTTAATATTTCAGAAAGAAAACTGTGATTTATCAGCACAATTTTCCCTGAAAGGACAGACTACAGCCTTCATGTCTAACCGGTGATTTTAAAGGTGTTCAGAAATGGCCATTTGTCCTGTTTGTCGCGCCTCCTTCTACGAGTTTCCACGAGTTGCCGCACGAGTTTACCCGAGTAAGGAAAACGAATTTGATTGGTCGTTATCAAGCAGGCGGGATATTCAATGTTTGGGGCGATTGATTGACGGATGACTGATCCAATAGCATTGGCTGATGAATCGTGAGCAGCGTGACGCATAATCCATGTGCCTGCATTATCCAATGCAAAAAAAAACTACCCCAGCTGTCATCCAGCAACAAATGTCAAGAAATTTCTCGGCCCACCTCCACCCCTTCACCACCTCAATCAAGATACGGACCATCTCCATCTTCAACCAGAGGCTTCCTCATCATCTCCTTACCACCACCAGTGTCTAGGCCCGGGGGAAGTCCTATTCATCCATATTACATCCTATTACATCCATAGATCTGATTTCTAAGCTGATCTACTCCCCAGGGTCTAAGCACCAATGTTTATTTTACGCACAATAAATGTCTTTTCGTTTCACATCCTGTCTTATTTTATTCTTAATTATCTGTCCTGATGTCAGAATCGTGAGTCTTTGGACCGAGGGCAGCTGGAAGGAGGCAGCCCAGAAATGTGTGAGTGTGTGATAACTGAGTGAAGTCTTATGTACAGGTGAGCTGTCAAGATACATTATAACAAAGTAACTTACATTTTGTTAGGTGATAAGAGGATTCATGCAGAAAATCTTGACTTTTATGAGCTCATGTCACAATTGCGTGTTCCTCTGTATTTGTCAGGGGAGGTAAAAGTGTGTGTGTGTGTGTGTGTGTGTGTGTGTGTGTGTGTGTGTGTGTGTGTGTGTGTGTGTGTGTGTGTGTGTGTGTGTGTGTGTGTGTGTGTGTGTGTGTGTGTGTGTGTGGTGTGTGTTGACAGGTGACAGGTCTTCTGGGCCACTGAGCTGGACAGACAAGACTCATCACTGTCACCTCACGGCTGGTCTGACAGGCAGCCAGGGCGGCCATGACAGGCGTAAGTAACACGTTTTAGCCTGGACACTAACACACTGTGACATATGCTCTCTAACACGCAGGCTGCCCACTCACCGCGTACAGTTTGTACACTAATTACAGAAGTTTTCAGTGAAATGCCAGTGATTTGGAAGAAACTTGGTGGTGATTGATGCCCGCTACGTGTTTTTTTTTTCTCTGAGCCACTTTTGTGCCTTTAAACATTTTGTTGCTTTTTTCCTGCGATGCAATGCCTCTAATGTATTTAGGACAACACTTACTCAGATGACAAATGAATTATTTGGAGTAGAAAGATCTTACAAGACGCCAGTTTCTCTTAATCAAGTTTCAATTTAGGAAAGAAAATGCCTACGCACTTTATTGTTGGTAAACTCAATCATCAAGCATAATGGGCTCTATAGTCATGCAAATGCGGAGTAAAGAGATGGAAAACTCCACAAAATTTCCACCCTCATATTCTTGTCTCATGCAGTTATGTGTATCATCAATCTATGATGTTTAAAATGTGCTGGGAGTCACTTTGGGACTTATTGATCTCCAATCTACCACGTCTATTTATTCTTCTACTTCACCCACACACCCCACAATAACTGTCACTGATGTTAACTGTGTAATTAATGTGTCCATATAATCATAACCCATCCATCAATCATTGAACAGGTTCCCACTACATACAGCAGCACATTAGCAAGGCTGGAAATAGAACTCTAAAATAAGTGGGCTAATCGGAGCAATAATAATAATAATCATAATAATAATAAGGGTGTTGGTTACTTGACCACAGTTTTTGAGTGGGTCAACAGCACAGGGGCACACGTGGCCACTCATAATACTTCATCATAATTCATTAATGACATTGTCCAGAGGTTATCTTCTTTCACGAGCTGTTTAGGACTCTGAATGTCAAAATCCATTTCTGCATCTGTTATTTGTTTGATATCATGATATATTATTTTTTTCACCCCTGAGTGTAAATAGCACAACCACAAGTCTTTGAAGAACCTGCAGATTTGAGGTGGGGTCAAAACATCCCATTCAATCTGCACAGCCATGTCAGTCATTTTTCATCAACCCTCAAATATGACCCTCACATAGCCCCCCGATGGCAGCAGGTGCTGTTTCTTGTCATGGTTAATACAAATATAAACATGCAGATTGTACCAGTGGCCCACCTATGGTTACCATAATAATCATGGCTTGGTTAGGTTTAGAAAAAGATTGTGATTTGGGTTCAAGTAAGTATGGCCACAACATTACACAGTCTTTGTTATCATGGTTACAATATGAATTTGTGGTTTCACATGGGAATCAAACACCATTCACTTGTTGAATCATCCATCTACCACAACCTCATCCTGACGTGGACTGTTTCTCTTTAGAGAAATGAACACAGCCTGGCTGTATTCAGAAACTGAGCTGTCAGAACCTTTGTAACTTTGTGATGGACACATTAAAGCAGCACTAAGTAACTTTTCAACCTTCATAAAATATTTTCATAACTTTTGTGATGATACATCGACTTACAACAAGTTGAATGACACCTCTGTCGTTGTCTGAGGGGGTCTGTATCTCCTTCTCTGGCACTAAGCAGCTTTGAGGAGCATGGTAGGAACCCGGCTCTCACTTTACTTTCACTTTCACTTTTGCAAGTCACAACAAGGAGGGAACAGGCAAAACAGCACTTTAGCAATGGATTATGTTTGTGTTTTCACTTTGAAATGATCCACTAGAAACAGAAACTTAGTTTTGATGTCTTCTGTTAATTTTAATGCAGGATATTTACAGGGCTTCACGCTAGTGTTCATGGGAAAGTCTTTCTTCAGGCAAAACACTACCGCTTTGGTCCACAGGCGCCGCCAAACTCAACCAAAACTGAAAGTTCTTTAGTACTGCTTTAATTACACTTTGTGATGTCATCACAAAGCAGTTACCAAGCCCCATCCATTTGGACCCACCATCCATTTGCAGGATTTTATTTTTCTGACTGTTTTACCTGAAATCTGCTCTATTTTCTTTAATCAGCCAATCAGAACAGACTCAGAGCCTCCTTACTTCTGATTCGTTTTTGATTCTTGAGACTACTTTTTTAAAATCTAAAAGTAAATATTAAAGGGACATTGTGTAACTTCTCCTGCTATCTATTCACGAAAATTGATTATTTCGTTCAAAAGCCTGCTTTTCATTAACCAGTAATCCCCCCATCAACAAACTGAAGTGTTCCGGTAAGCTCTGAATTAGCCGTTCATATCATTCATATCTACATGGAGCGGGTAAGCTCGGTGCTGGCTGCCATGTGGTGTCGCCATGTTTTTTCGTTCAGTGGCAGCGTGACGGTAGGAAACCACGGAAACTCAGCGGAGACACCGGAGCTGTCGGCTCAGGTCGAGGTGGCGTCTGTGAAAAGTCACCGCGGTAACGCAGTGAGGAGGAATGGAGCGTTACACTGATGCTGCATTCACGTGCAGTCGGGCAGACGGCCATCGGTAATAAACCAGATGTCATTTTAGTCACAGAAGTCAAGAGAAAGCCGGTAAAACGTGGGTCAGGTAAACAATACCACATCGCCATGACAACATATTGTCACGTCAAGTGTATTGTTTTGCCTCGTGCTAACGGACCACTTGTTTACATAGAGGCTTGTTTATGCCGTTACGTGCAGTGGCTGTCGTCCGTCTGCCCAATTTCACGTGAATGCAGCATGAAAAATACGATTGAGTTGCTTGCGATATACAACCGCAACGCGGGAGTAATTCCTACACAATGTCCCTTTAAGGCACTGTTTTTTTTTATCTGTATTTTTTGTACAATTCAATTTCAGAACATTTCTTCCTGCTCTCCTACAACCCTATCTTCAAACTGACTTTTGTTTCCCTTGATATTGAATTTGATCCAAAACAATGTTGCACTGTTTGGGATATTTGTGATGTTGGTGGATGTGAAATAATAATTTAAAAAAATAATAATAAAATGTCTTGTAAAATCAACTGAAATGAAAACACTGACCCATGCATACACAAGGGATACTGCTGTGTGCAAAGTGGTGTGTGCAATATATAAATATATAGGATGCCACGCATGGGAATGTTACTGAGAGCACATGGGGTGAAATGCAAAGTTCAGTGTGGGTTATACACACTCACACATGTGTGCTTCCCAGCTGCTACATTTTTCTACAGTGATGTTGAACACAGACTTTTCTAAAATGTGGAGCTTTTCGTCTGTAAGGAGACCAAATTAGCTGCACAGCTGTAAACTGTGGTGACTGTGTAAAATGTGGTATTTCCTTGGGGTAAACTTCTTTAATTACATAATTAAAAATATAACCCTAACCTATCCACCTCACCTGACCCTTCCCTCTATGTTAAAAATTAGATTTTTTTTTTTTTTTTTTTTTTTTCTGTCAGATGATCACCTGAGTTCTAAACGATGGCTTGGCCCAGTTTGGCTCCATATGCTGCCTGGTAACAGTTGGAAGCAGAAGTTGTGGAAACAAGAGCATAACAGACAGAGACAAAAATGTTGACAGCAACACCACACAACATGGCAGATATACTATCCTATTCTGTCACTGATGTTGTCTCCTGTGATAAAAGCAACCTGGGAAGTTTTCATGAAAACAAGAAAAAAATAAGCAGCAGGAAATGTTTGACACATGGTTTGTCAGGCTGATGTGAGAATTAACACCACAATTTAAACAGAATTATTTCTGTTCTCGTGATTTGTGGTTATTTTTGTAGTTTTATGATCATAATCTCCGCCTGTGACAGCAACACTTTACAACATGTTAGTTTTTTTGACTGACATTTCATCCTTTTAGATCTCAGCAGCAACTTTGGAGACAACAGTGTTATTATGACTACAAATGGTGGTGGTGGTGGTGATGATGATGACGATGATGATGATGATGATGATGATGATGATGATGATGATGATGATGATGATGATGATACTTTGTCAGCCATATTGTCTGAAACATTTCTTGCATCACAGCAGCTCTATTTGCAGATTAGATATGAAAACAATTAGCCTGGTTGGCACGACTTTCCAATGTTGATACTCAGCAGAAACATACAGTAGGCCTACATAATGTATTAGCCATAGATATGTGTCAATATCTGAAGATGCACAGATTTCTAATTGTTTTCTAGCCTGGTCGCGCCCACACTAGTAGCCTGGTTGGCACGACTTTCCAATGTTGATACTCAGCATTGGGTCTGGCCAAGACTTTAAGAGAATCCATTTCTCAAAGCGCATCCTTCAAACCTGGTTTACCCGCCCCCCTCAAATGCCTCAGTCTGCTATTGGTCGAAGCCAGAATAGGCGGTGTCGAAGCTTAAACCAATCACACCGCTCTTTCCTCTGACGTGCTGAGTATCAACCTATCAACATTGGAAAGTCGTGCACTTGAACACGCCTCTACCCAGAGCCGTTGGAGAGGCTCGACGTTGATTGGCTCTCGAAAAAGAGGGTGGAGTTCCCGAAAATTCGGGAGACAGAAATTGAGTTAATAGCACGGTTGGCCAGACTAGAAGTCAGCAGCGCTTTTGCGAGGCGTGACGTCACTAGTGTGGGCGCGACCAGGCTAGAAAACAATTAGAAATCTGTGCATCTTCAGATATTGACACATATCTATGGCTAATACATTATGTAGGCCTACTGTATGTTTCTGCTTTTAGTATACATACTGTATGTTTCATGGCTATTCGTCCATCACTTAGCCCGTCAATATGTTATAATATGATTTATAACATTTACACAATGATTATATATTTTTGCTGAAAATCACATGTATCCTCACATAACTGATGTGTCTGAATAGAGCCAGACTCATTTTTAGTTATTTCCTGATTTCAGAGGAGCATCTTAATTCCTAGTGTTTGCTTCTGTTTACCCACCACAGCTCCACAGTGCTGGAGATCTTCAGTCTCTGACTCGCTGTTAAAACTGCAGCAGCCTCTGCTTCTCCTTCATAACCCCCTCTCTCTCTGGAAAGCTGTCTAACCCAGCAGATTATATCCAGATTACAGTTTGTCCAGAACTCTGCAGCCGCTTTCACGATGAGAGCTAAGTGGGCAGGACAGCCTAATACTCCGCTTTGGCTTCACTTCATTGGCTACCAGGGCAATTTAGGATTGACTGTAAAATTTTATTGATCAGCACTAGCTGCACTTTTCTCTGTGGAGAAGCCTAATCACACCACATTGTTCCACGACCGTTGCAATAAAATCCACATTTAAGCTGCATTGAATACACAGAGTCACATTTTGTAGACATGAACAAACTGTCGCATCTTCTCCAAAACCTTTGACATTATATGGGCCATCATTCTCACAAATGAACACACTAGCCTGGCTAATGCTCATTATTATCTCCTTTTCCTCAGTCTTACACTCACCAAGGAAAAGTCAATGTCCTGAATACTTTATAAGGCCTTTGTTGGGGCAATTATGTTGAGGGTCACCCCACTAACATCCTCCGATAGTCCATTATTGTCATACAGTCCAGAAATGCAGCAATTACACACCATGTATACTATTGGAATTGGCTGGCATTGCCAGGGAGGCAGCCAGCAGACAAACAGTGGTAAAGCTGAGGTCTGTCATGTGGCAGCCAGTCAGCATCATTAATGAGTGGACGAGATGAAACATGGCACAATAGCTTGCGTGTCTGTGAGGCTCAGTAAAGTGGCACCGTAGGGATTTACTGCACTGTATGAGGAGCTGTCATCGTCCAGGCAGCCTCACACAAGACGATAATCACAGTATAGATGCACATTGTAGTTTGTTAGCTATTGTTGTCGTTGTTGGTATGCATGTGCATGTATTACCCATCTGTTACCAAATGTTAATCTGTGATAAAAAAAAACAAAAAAAACAAATGTAACATCTGCAACGCTCGGAGAGTTATTCTAGCTAATGTATTTTCCTCCTCGTCCTCATTAGGGTGTGATCTGTGTTGACCTGCTGCTGGGTGGGGCTGAGGGAGAGCCAGGTGGCCGTCTGAATGGAACAGAAACATTCGGCATTGTTAACCGTCCGGATCATCAGAGTGGATGATGTGACTGTGTGGTGACAGCTGTCTGCACAGCCAAGTCCAAACCTGACATCATGCTACCTCTAGGTCTTTAAAAGGCAAGTACAAAGTCTCACTTCATCAAAAGAAAGAGTTCAAAGCTGCGCTATTTTTTTTTCCATTGCAAATCAACTGTATGAGGCAAATTATGCATGTATTGTGTAGATTTTATGTTGCTTTATGTTGAGCTAACAGCTCCTTCTTCACATTGGTGGCAGGCAGAGCTCAGGTGATCCCCATGATAGACTGAGTGTGGGGCTGAAGACGTGGGCTATAGTACCTTTATTGTTTATTCTCCATCTGTTGTCCATTCATTAGCTATATCCTTGTGGGATATCAGGATCATGGACAGGTCACCATTTACACCTACAAGCAATAGAGTCTCCAGTTATCCTAATAAGTATGTCAGAAAACCCTGAGAGAACCCACACAGGCATAGGGACAACATGCAAACTCCACATGAAAGACCTCAGGAGTGTTTTGATTTCTGCTCTGATAAACCTGGTGTACAAATCAACCCTGTCTCCTTTAAACCACATAAATATCAACTTGAACAGAACCTAAACTGCTCTCCCAGTTTCTTAGTTGTAGCAACATGATCTCTGCCTGGATCAAGCTCATAAGCAGCGTTTTGATTTGGTTTTTGAAACAATGAAGTGCAAAATTTACCAATGATGGTACAGTCACTGTGAGGTGAATCAGTAGATGGCAGGAGCTCAAAGCTCGGATTTTACTGTATTTATCTATATTTACAGGTGTCTGTGAGATGGGAAGCGGCCTCCATAATGTTCAATATGAGACATTTTGTGAAGGTCATTTTTAGTGATTATGTTTATCTCTATGTTGCATTACCATCAGCTGTAATTCTATTGATGTTATTTATCACCTCTACATTTATCTCAGCTCCTCTCAAATGACCATTTCAAGATCTTTTTGGGATTTAAAATCGATAAAGTCAAAACACCTTGCATTTTTTTTTTCAAACAGCATTATTCAGAGGTTTGTGGGCACAATACTGATGACCTTATTATCTCATACAGAACACCTCCAAAGCTTTTTATATGACCATGCAGAGAGTTAACATGATATATGTTTGCCATGTCCAGATATACTACAACAGGTAAAACATGCTTAATGTAGAAATTTACCTTATACATACCCTGAGTCGTACGAGTCGAACCCGTGCACTTTCTTTAATCTTAATTCTCCGCCTGCTTGGCAGCCACTCCATGTGGAAAACAGGGTTCCTCCCTCCTGTTCTCCAGTGTGAAGACTGAATAAAGCCTGCATGCTTGGCTTGTCCTGTTCTAGTGGGAATGGTACCAATATAAAAATGTTAATGCCATGCTCTACCAACTCAGGCCCATGGGACAAAATATGGAAATTTCTTAGGAGAAGTCTTTGGGCACCCATTAATATCATTATCATCACCACAACTGCCACCTTCACATTTGTATGCCAGGGTCTGGTGCTGGAGCTTTAAGGAGGACCATCTCTTCAGTGGATCATCCATCAGAAGCAGCTGAGTACGACGACAAAGACTGTGGGGAAGCTCACATGTGACTTCCTCAGACATCACCCTCTGACGTCTCGCATCTGCACCGCTGCCCAGTCCTCACGGTGAAGGTCGTGTGTATGTGTGTGCATGTGTGTGTTTTGTTGCATTTGGATGCTGAGTGTATGGGTGTTCCAACCGGCCGTCCCCCCCGGAGGTCACTTTGAAATGGAATAGATTTTTTTAGATCTCAGCCAAGGCTGTAGGGAAGGTCACTTCATTAATCACAGCTAAATGCCAGTGTCTGCCCGTCTCCCTTCTTAACCAAGTAACACCCACAGATAACATCATTGATTAATACTAATAATTAATTCTCCATTGGTACAGAGCGACAGAGAGTATCATTCAGTAGGGAACCTTTAATTACTATGTAAAGACTCATTAGGTTAATGCCATAGTGTGCTCCGGTGGCACAGGGGGGAAATAGATGTCTTCCTCCAGCCATGGCCTTTTGTCAAACAACCCCCCCCCCCCCCCCCCCTTTCTCTCTTCCCATGTCTCTCCAACAGCATCCATCAATGTGCTGGGCTACTTTCTCTGCTGATTCAGTGTTGGAAAATGTCAAGTCAGATTTCGCTTGAGAGGATTTTGGCAGATGGGTTGAAGCGCAAATGATGGGTGTGTTGGGGGCCGGGGGTGGGTTGGGGTACATCTTTGGTGTGCATCTGCATGAAGGTTAGCGTGCATTTGCTTTTGTAACCACGTATACTTATTTGTGTCCAACTTTGTCTTGAGTCACGTAAATGCCACCAGTCGTGCCAGTGCATCTGCATCACAAACAAGAACAGAGGACATGCCATGTTATTTTATTATCCACCAATCCAGGCTGGATGATGCAATGCACCACCCAGAGGCTTTTACTTTTAGAATAATACCCTGTGACATGTTCACATAAATAAATGTTTCATCTACTACCGTCTTGCTCAGTCTCTTTGTTTCTGTTGACAATTTATTAAAGCCAAGTCATGATTCAACGTATGAATGCTTTTACATTTTGTTGTTCACAGCCGTCAGTGCCTGCAAGATCTTTCCTGGGAATAGTTGTCCTGCAGACAGAGAGGTGATGCATTTTTACATGTCTGCTTTGTCATGAATAAAACAACTTGGTGGTAGCATTAGCAGTGACAGGCACAGTTGCTGAAGGAGAAGAGCAGCACCTGCAGAAAATCATCAGGAGGAAATATTTTAGGATGGAATCAATGTTTCTGCATTACCGAAATATGACTCATGCAAAGCAGCATTAAAGGCTCATAATGTTTTCGAAAAAGTTAGCACATGGACATACAGGCCCAAACAAAGCTGCAGTGGTCACTGATCTGTTTAAATGGCCTGAATGCACCATTCAGCTGCTCCTGTGTCCCACAGCTAGACGCTAGCGCCATCTTGTGGGCCATGTTTTCTTTTTCAAGAAAATACTGAGCTGCATCATGAAAGCTACAGACTTCCACCCTCAGTGCTTTTATTTGCGCGGTCTAACCAAGCTTGAACTGGACTGGATATGTGTGTAGTGGGATCAGGAGGAGATGATGCCGTCAATCTGCTGTATCTTGTAAAAGTAGTGTTTTCAAAAGAGGTTTAGAGCCCAGAGCGTATGAGGAGGGCTCAGGGGGCTTTAAAGAGTGTGTGATTCTGTTTCTGAAAACTGGATCATCATTTCATTGTTTGAGCAAAAACATAAACCCACATAGGCCTAGATGATTGTAGCCGCTGTTTGCAGGCTTTTCAATACAAAGTGTTTATTTAAATCACTGTGTGGGTGATATTAAATATGCATAAGTATGTCATCATTGTGCTGAATCCATTTGGATTCAGTCATGGAAAATGGCATGAAAGTCATTTGATTAGTTTGAATTATTGTGATCATATGGAAATTACTTTTTAGCAACTCTCATGCAATACAGAGAAATCCCCTCACACTGAACTGTAATAACATTCATGTCCCTGTGTCACAAGTGTTTTTTGTCAACTATATATTATTATCACATATATCCTTTGGATATATATGACATGCCAATAATATAATAACATTAACAGTAAAATATCTATATGATGTATTTAGATATGTTTGGATTCTTGAATGCAAGTTTATTTAAGCAACATGCTCTGTGACTTTTTTGTGACATTTAATGAGTTAGTACTGATTTTCTAATTAGCATAGTATATTTTACTGAATATGCATATAACATATAATATTTATTAACAGGTTTTGTAATTGATACATGTATATGACATAATACATAAACATACATATTTGTATATGCCACTGTCATTATATCAGTACATGAAATTGCTCTAAATGGTTTGATAGGTTTGATATTTAATCTATACCGTATATATTTTATGTATGGTCATGTAATAAATGTGCACAATATATGTTAGATTTACATATGCCTCCAGCTTGTACATGCCATGGTAGCCTATTCATCACTGTGGCATAAACAGTACAGAGCAGTTTCTGACTGGATGATGATTTCAAGCTGATGTAATTCCTCCACTAGAACCTAATCCAACTCATTTGTGTTTGGTTTCTCAAAGACTCTAAAATTTGGCATTTCACTGACATTTACCCAGACAGAGCAGCACCGGGCCGCTTGAAGCAGCTGACAGAAACTATTTTTGGAAGTGACCTCAGAAAATTGACAAAAATGCAAATAAATAGAGAAGAGCAAAGAGATTTATGATCGATATTGGCAACAGCAGACCGACAACAGATGTCTGTCAAATTTGATTCCTTGATTACACACATATATTAGCCAGCAACTTTGTAAAGTCTTACACAAAATAATGTATAGTATGCAGATTAACTGTAGGGTGCATCAATAAATCAGAGGGACAATGTGGCTGCCAGGATAGGACTCAAAGCATTGGTCAAAGTGAATAACAAGGTGAGGGAAAATTTTGGCTCATTTGGTTTATTTTACAGTGAGACTGTTAAACTGACTCCAGCCATTAGAGAATAACCCATTTAAATGTAACTTTATAGGATGGAGCCTCTCGTAAACCACATGCATGAGGTTTATAACATGACACAGGGCTTTTATGAAATATATCTGATGTTTATAGACTTTTAAATGACTGCATCTGCACTGTGATGTGCTGTGGCTCATCTGTCAGAGCAGTGAGGTGTTGGGTTCGAGTCTCACATGAGGCCTGGTCTGCAGGACTCCAGCCTCAGCACACTGATCCCTAAATATGGACATAACCTGATGATCTGAGTGTCAGAGATAGACCATACGGAGGGCATTCGAGTTTTGCATTTCCTCTGGTTAAAGTGTGTATATACACAAATATAAGATGATGTTTTTGATGTTGATGAGTCAAACTTGTGGCTTGAGGCTAACACTGAACACACTGCACATTACTGTATGTTTTAGCCATGCCTGGTCAAAGTAGTCAGCAGCACTGTCCTGACTCAAACATATCTGTAAAATGAACTAGAAGACACATCTCCCCAAAATCTAAAATGACACACAGCAAGTTTTAATACTCTCAGATACAATCTCACTTATGATGGCAACATTTTTTTTTAATCTCTGTTTGAAATGATAGCAAATTAGAAACAGTAGAAATACACTGTTCACATCACAGAGTAGTCGAGCAGTAATGTGTACATGCAGGTATTTGATTGGCCACTGCAGAGCACCCCCACTGTGTCTCTGCACTGGCTCCATTCAAATTAATGGGGAGACTGCAGGTTTTAGACTCTGATTTAAGATAAGGGAAAAAAACTCTTTAATGTTGAAAAAAAGCAAAGAATATTAAGAAAAAACGGCAGAGGCATGCAAAATATAATATAGAGCAGTACAATAATGACAAGTACATAGTAAAAATACAATTCAATCAAACAAATATATTAAAAATGTGTTATTACATTTTATTAATTTGCCATTTATTTTTAAAACATCATATTCAGATTTTTTTTTTTTTTTCATTTTTACCAAATTACTCATATGTAAATACATTGAATTCCCTTAGAAATATATGTAGCTATCTTTAGGTGTATATTTTATCATTTATATTGAAAAACAATAATATTCTGAATCCAGATAATGTTTCACAGTCAGTGTCCATGATCAACACAAACATCAATTTAATGTAATTCCACGAGCCACTTAACCAACAAGTATGACTCGAATGTCAATGCAAAGCTGTTTTATTTAACAAGTTCAAAAGTTACAGTGTAGTCAGAGTGAGGGAGAGGAGGATGGGTCCCATTCAGTGGAAGGAACTCCTGAGGATGTGATTCCTGGACATGCTGTAAACACTGATCTGCTCAGACAAATGACTGTGAGACCTCCTCTGTCCGTAGGGCTCCGGCGGTCTGTAGACGTCGGCCTTTTTCTCCAGCTCCTCCACCTCCTCCAGCTCCTTCAGTTCCTCCACCTCATCCTGCCACTCTGTTAAGCTCAGTCTAGACTTCAGCTTCTCCTGCGACAGGTGCAGGGCCACGGGGGATTTTGCTGAGCTGAGGGGGGAGTCACACTGTTGAACCCAGTTGTTAATCAGAGGTTTCCTCCTGCCCTGCCGCTGGAGCATCTTCACAAAGGTCTGGTGCTTCAGGCTGAACTTGCACAGTCTTTGCTGCGCTTTTTTCACCTGACTTATGGTGTATTGGAGACTCATGGTAGACTCCTCCTCCTCCTCTAGTATTATGACTTGTTCCCACTCCACTGTGTCCTCCTGCAGGTCATTGGTTTCTTGCAAGGCCTCTTCCCTCCTCTTCTCCTCCTCTCTCATTTTGGCCCCCTGCTTCCTCTTCTTCTCCCCTCTCTTTTTGGCCTCCTGTTTCCTCTTCTCCCACATCAGCCTTTTTAGCTTTCCTATATATTTCTCCTCCTTGTCTTCCTCGCTCTCTTCTAGAGCTACTCTTCCCCTTCTCTCTGTCTCCATTTTTCCCAGCTCTTCAAACATTTGTTTTCGTCTCTCTTCAGGAGCCAACTTGCGAATGCTGTTCGCAAGCTCTGTTTCAGCGAGGAGGTCAGGGAGTGGTCTCGCCATTTTGTTTTAGTTCCCCCAGTGCAGCTCCATCTCTGTGTGTGTGTGTTTGTGTGTGTGTGTGTATTGTAGAGATGTTTGGCCAAATGATCCCAGTGAGAAGAGTGGAGGAACCGTCACAGTTCCATCAGTTATGACATAGATTCTCAATCACTTCTAGAATGATCTTCAATGATCTTCAATATTCAGCCACTGTAAAAGCATCTTTAAAAGTTCCCCACTGACTTAGTATCAAATGGCCAAAAAAAGTAGAGATATTCTGACTCTCAGTCACCTCTAAAAACTCTGGTTCCACTGCATGTTTTTTCTTTTAACATTTCACAACTCTCCCAGTCTTTAGTTTCCATGTCCCAACATCTTTTGAATTGTACTGTTGCCATAAAATTGGAAATGTTCAAATTATTTTCAAAAAACAATGAAATATTTTGGTTTCAATTTCATATGTGTCTTTGTGCTATCTTCAAGTTAATATCAGCTTTAAATCATCACGTCCCAACTTTTTGTTTTGTATTGTAGTTTCTTGCTGCAATAACCTCTCACAGGAGTTGAACTCAGTGTTTAATCATGCATTGACATGGAATATATCCATTATATCCATTAAATAACTGTTAATATTTGTTGTTTGTCTTACACATCCTACATCTACACCTACACATTGTACATCCTACACAACTTAGCAAAAGAATATTACAACTTTTACTTGAGCCAATAAGACTGTTAATCCATTACCACAAGAAACACTTTTCTTGAGATGAAATCATTTAATATAATAATTGTCCACAGCCATACTCTCACCTTCATTGAAAAGATGTATCAACTGAAGTACATGAAGTAGGTGTGTCAGATAATTAAAAGCACATAAAACACTTTGATTTCTAGAGATTAGAGCCACAAAAACTGAAAGAGGAAATAAACAACCAGTTTATTTGGGCAGAAAGTGCAAGAATATTCCTAGCAGTGTTTACAGTGACCATTGTTGTTCTTTTTCATAAAGTATAATATTAGCTATTTCTTTATCATGTGAAATCAGATGGGACCCGAATGAACAACACCCCACAATAACTCACAAATGCTTTTCTCTTTTGCCCCTCCCTTCCCTCTCCTCCTTCCTCTTCTGCTGCTGAGCTGCAGCTGCTGCTCAGCCAGTGGCTTTTAAACTCGGGGTTGTGACACGCTGAGTCACAGCAGGAGATCAGGGAGACAAAACTAATTAAGAGGACAAGCAACAGCAAAGACACAACACTGCATGCGTCATTTATGGGTTTTTTCAAGTCGTCAAGGCCAATAAGCCTCAGATAGCCAGGGAACAGATCTGTCACTGGCTTTGAGCAAATGCCATGAAAGGAGGAAAAGGAGTGTATATGATCATCTATCAGATGCAAATGGAGGTAACAGATTTAAGATATTTAAGAAAAAAAAGTCAAGAGCAGCCAAACAATCGACCCTCAAATACAAGCTGCTTCCACACTTATTGCAGGAGCCAGTTATTTGACTAAAATTAAAATTTTATGCTGATGGAAATTGCTGATGCTCTGATGTTCAGACAGATTCTTGTCTTTATTTTACTGTGGTCACATTTATGTATCAACTTCATTGAGCTGTAATGTTAATGAGTATTTCTCTTCACTGATGAATGTCTCTGCAGACTGCAGGAAAGAGCAGTGATGAGGTCAAACTTGATGCCTACAGGAGTCTCATGAATCCCTTTGCTCATTTATTCACTAATGTATTTTATTTAAAATATGCAGCCACTGGGATTTACTGGGACTGTCATATGGTAGTCAACATCATTATTAATGGTATACGTTCCTGTCAACCTCCTTTTTACTCTCTGTGTTTTTGTAAGATCGGTGCCGCCCCGGTGTCCCAGCTCTCATCTCTGCTCACCGCAACACAAACGCGCCCCGTAACCAGTAATCTCTTGTTTATGGCAGATTAAACTACACAAATATACACATGACATCGTATATGATATATTACGTTATCCACCGCTCTACTGATTGATTCCTTGCCAGCTTTGTTGTAAACAAATGCATGGCCGAGAGGAGGGTTAGCAAAACAGTAGAAAAGCGACCGGATTTGCATAATTAACCGAAGTCAATACTATAGTGTAGGTGTTGGGTGCAGGAACATTAAAATCCAAACCAGTGACTTAACCGACCTAATTAACTACGGTAACTGAATAAAATTTAAGGTAGGCTACGACCAAATAAATTAAAGTTGGACTTAAAGGAGGCCAAAAAAAGAGAGAGGGAAGTTATCTTGGATCCTCCAATCTTAAACAGGTCCCACTCAGGTGGAGTCAGTGATGTAGGCTAATCAGGAAGTACCTGGGGAAAAGAAATATGTAGGGAACAGAAACAGGCCAAACAAACTAAGGTCATACAGCCCAAGGTCATCACAATACTATACTGTATATAATCACAATAGTTATCTCAATACACTTTCCATATATAGCAGGTCTAGACTGTACTCTTTATTATGTTTATTTCAAGGACCTAACTATCCCGATCATGAGCAAGAACTCAACAACAATGGAAAAGAAAGTGAGAGAGAGAGAGAAGATCACTGGTTTGTAGTTGATTCTCAGCTCTTACAGTTCACCCCCTGATGGTGAGTAAAGTGTGTGTGTAGTAATGTAATGTAATAATGAAAAGGTGTGATAATGTGAGAGTCGACACATCACATTGTACTGATCATATTCAGTGAGAAGCTGAACGTGACATTTGAGTTTGCCATTTTGATTAAAACAAATCTGCTTCAAAGCCTGTGGGGGTTGTAAACTGTAATTCCCACATGGGTTGTGTTCTGTTTACTAAATCATCATGTTGATGTTCGCCATTATGTGGATTTGCTAACGAAAATTATTTATTTATTGAATGAATATTAAAACAGAACCATGTCTTTTTTTTGTTGTTGTAGCAATAGCCCCCTCTGCAGCCACAAGAGGTGATTACAGGAGCGGGAGCTTTACATTTTTAGGGCTCTGAATCTGAATTGTTTAATGTGCTGGAAGCACTTTTGTTTAGAACAACAACAAAAATCTGGATCTTATTACAAACCAGAAATCACACTGTCCAGTCATGTCACATTTGACAAAAACATCTGTACCTACAGCAGACAAAGTCAAACTTGTGGTTTGAAGCTAAAAGTGAACACGCTCCACATTATGTTTTAGCCATGCCTGGTCCAACAGTCCACAGCACTGTCCTGACTGAAACATCAGTCTATATCTGTATAATGAAAGTTTTAATACTCTCAGACACAATCTCACTTATGATGGCAACATTTTTATCTCTGTTTGAAACAATAGCAAATTAGAAACACTGTTCACATAGTCGAACGGTAATGTGCACATGCAAGTATTTGATTGGCCACTGCAGAGCACCCCCACTGTGTCTCTGCACTGACTCCATTCAAACTAATGAGGAGACTGCAGGTTTTAGACTCTGATTTAGGATAAGAAAAAACAACTCTTTAATGTGGAAAAAAAGAGAAAAAAAAGATGAGAAACATAGAACACAGAAATATAATGAATGTCCTTATATCAAGAGCAAATGATTCGAAGTAAATAGCAAAATCTGTATATGTGCATATACTTATATGCTATGACATGTTGCAATCATTTACTTTATGCAATATCATCAAACGTACATATAAAAAAAATTCTCTATGCGAACATATGTTTTTCTTGCAAAAAGCAGTTGAAATTCGTCTTTGACATGCTCACAGATATGCATAGAATAAAACACAGTTTAGATAGGGCGTTGTTTAGCTCAGTTAGTAGAGCAGCCGCCCCATGTGTTGAGGCTACAGTCCGCACTGCAGGCGGCCCGAATCCCGCATCCCTTTCCTGCATGTCATCCCCCCCCTCTCTGCCTCCCCATTTTCTGTATCTCTCTATGTGCTTTCCATTAAAGGTGAAAAAGCCCCAAAAATATACTTTAAAAAAAACACAGAATAATTACAGTACAGTATATACAATACAGAATGAGGACATTAAATGAGTTTGTCATTCATTTTTAAAACATGTTGTCTATTCCAATTCTGTATGTTTATATGTACATTTACCAATATTCTCAAAAAGATTTTAAGGCTGTCATCACAAAACTGTTGTAAAAAGTTTTGCAAGCACATTTTATATTGTATATATGTTAAGATCGTATCTTGAAAAATACAAAAAAAAGTGACTCCATATCTATAGGTGTCGGACTTGAGCCTTAGCTGTAATTAGCAAATAACCTTTGACCCCTCCTATGACCCTTTTAGTATTTCAGAACTTTTCCAGTCTTTAGTTGAGGTAATACAGTTGCATAATGTTGCTTTAAATGTCACATCACTTAGTGCACCATGACTAACAGAGCACTGTACTGCAGCGTTGCTAATGCAACAGAAATGAAACTGAAAAGACTGTGAAGTCTGACATTGAGCACTGAGTTCTGTTCTTTTACAGCCTCAAAAGTGTCAAGCAGTGCGAGGCATCATCAGGAATGAAAAAAGGGAAAGTGGTGGGGAAGCAGAAATATGGTTTTATGGTACCGGAGAAAAAAACTGAATGTATCATGTTGTGTTAAAATGATACAGAACACCATTACCATCTCATCCTCTCTCTCCCACTCAGTGTTCACATTTAGTACAGAGTCACATCAGTCAGGCTGGCATCAGTGGAGCTCTGATTCCCCATGCTGCCCTCTGTTCATCAGCATCCTGCAGAAGAGCCTGCAGCATGATGAGTCTGCATCAGTGAGGTGGGACACAAACAAGGTCATGGGAACTATTTCCTTATTTCTTCACATGTTGTAATACTAGTATGGCAGTTTTTTTTATCCTGTTTATACATTTTAAAGTAGTTAAAATGTCAAACATTTTTTTACCCTAAGGCTTATTTTCTTTGGTAAACTTTATAACTACATACTATTAAGCATTAGATAAGACAAACTGTTATGACCATCTCATGTTAATCAGTACTGTCATGACTCAGTCTCCAGAGTCCATAAAAAAGGGAAACCCCCATAGTACAGATAACAGAAAATGTTTTTAAACCACATTTGAAAGAAAAAAAAACAAATTACATGTGATGATTAGGAAGTATGAAAAGCATCACCTCATCAGCAAACAGGAAGTGAGGTCGGCCACAAGGAGACCACACCTCCAAGAGGCTCCTCTGTGGCATGATAATTTGCAAACATAATATCAGACATTTTAACTCATTGCTCTAATGTCAAATCTCTTAGATGGTATCTTAAACACAGTAAGGACATGAATAATATTGCTTAAAATTAGCTCTATGGTTGGCTGTGTGTTCCAAAAAAGGAAGTGTTGCTCCACTGCGGTCCACCTCATATACTTGTGGTGTATGGGAAGTTACAGTCTATTTACTAGTTTTAAAAGAATCTAGAAACTGAACATTCACTTGAGATTATTCCGTCAAACCAGTTGTCTGTGTTGAGTCTTTCTGCACATGGATGGTTCTGTTCTCCTCCTCGAGGCTGCTCTACTTTACTAATCACTTGTCTAAACAGAGACTTGTTTAGTTTACATCCTGAAACTCCAGTGGGTGGATGGTTGAGTGGGTGGGATGTTTTCTCTCCACATCAGAGGACAGGATGGAGAGTGATTTTTTAAAAAGCCAGAAAGTGAGTCGCTGGCCAACCAAAGGCTGAGTCATTGGTATTGATCCATTACCCTTTCAACCTACACAGATATATTATCGTCATTTTGTGCCATCCAGTGGTTAAGACCTAACTTACTGCTCACATAAAAACAGTGACCTCATACCCCATTTTTTCCACTTTCAATGTTGTCAAAGGAGGGAGCTGCAGTGACTCAATTCCCAAACAAACCCTGAATATGCTTTCACCAACTGAATAAAACAACTTAAAGGGATAGTTCAACATTAGACATTAGGAGTAGGTTCGTTACCTTTAATTGTCAGTGCAAGCTATTTTTAGAACGGCGGAGCAGAGCCAAATGCAGAGACTGCATTCCGAACTGTCCCCGACGGGAACGCGCATCAGCGGTTTTGCATGAATTTACCTCTAAAACAACTCTGTCTCATAACGTTCCGTTATTATCTCGCGTGGTAAATGTGCAGGTCACAACTTGTCCACAAGAGCGTTTTGGAGTCGTTGGATTGTGTATTAGATGAGTTGGAAATCAAGAAATCCCAATAGTTTCCGTAGCGGAGCTCTTAGCAGCTTGCCTGTGCATATTCTCATTTGCCCAGGTCATATCTCAAAGGAGTTTAAATCGAAAGCAACTGTCCAGTTGCTTTCGACCGTCAATCGTCACCGACAATTAAAAGTAACGAACCTATTCTAAAACTATAGGGATTATGGCAATGGGCCAATTTGCCAAAATGTTGAACTATCCCTTTAACATTCAACTGACATGAGCCAAATAGAAGACACACAGAAAACATATTTGCATTTATTCTCGTAGTCTAACAAATGGCAAGGTATCTCAGGAGGAGCTATTTCTATTCTGCTAACGTCAGAATTAACAGCAGGAAAGACTAGAGGAGGCATTCAGCATCATCAGCTTTATAACCTTTTACTGGGTTCTGGCAATGTTGGTCCCCTATAGAGATAATTGTAACTCAACATTAATGATGTGCAGAGTCATGGTGAGTCTTACCTCCACGTTGTCTTATTTTCTCCTCCTTCTCCTTTGCTGCACTTTCTGCTTTGAGCAGCTGATAATTTCATCAATTCTTGACTCATTGTATTTCTGCAACCCAAATGAAGACATAGACCACAGTAGATGCTGTATAATAGCTACTGTGCATGCTTTGGTTACATGCATCACATCTTGAGAGTGTCCATCATGTTATCAGTGACTGACAGGGTTGCAGTAGAGTAGACCTATTTCTGTAATTTTCTTGATAGTGTTGTTTGTGTAACAATTATTAATAAAAAAAAAAGAAATACTGGTATATTCTGTTGCATCAGAAAAGAAAAGCATCACTAGTCTATTGTTTGAAGCACTCATACTAAAACTGTTCTAAAAACACATTTCTTATGGTTGTCGGGTTGTGTTTTGCAGTATGGACACATGTAAGAATTGAGTCCACATGAAGTTATCACACAACTTTATCTACAACTCTGCAGAAGTTCAATGGAAAGGCTCTGACCTGCAGGTGTTGAGCTGTTTACTACCAGTCTTTTATCATGGGAGCAGCACCTGGATATGATGACACAGGTTTCAGCGTTGCTTTTCTGGCTTGTCAGGCTTTAACGTACATGTACCGTTACATAACTGTTAAATACTGTAGGCCTACAGCAATGACAATACACCATTTAAAAACTTTTAATGTCTTTCATCACATCCCAACACCACAACAACATCCATGTGCAATAAATTATTATTAGAGGAAGAAAGACAAAGAAGGATTCATGTAGGCCTATGTGGATTATTGATCCTTTTTAGATGAAATACATATTTTTCCAAAGTTAAATCTCCTGGCTTGGGTTTCTGTCCATGCCTGTGAGTGTGAGTGTCCTGCTGTGGGCTGCCATGATTCATAAACGTCTGGTAATGTACAGTAATTATTCATGACAAGTAACACCTACTGTGTGTGGGTGGGAGCAAATCGAGTCATATTGACATGTTTGAGCACGCAGGCTGTCTGATTATTCTCTCTATGGGATTGCATGGTCTCTACGGTGTTTACACCATTAGTTATTTTCCGATCGGGTGATTCTTCTCATGATGTAGGCTAATGGTTTTTTCTC
This sequence comes from Trachurus trachurus, assembly GCF_905171665.1. Taxonomy (NCBI): domain Eukaryota; kingdom Metazoa; phylum Chordata; class Actinopteri; order Carangiformes; family Carangidae; genus Trachurus; species Trachurus trachurus. The sequence goes on from NC_139901.1 coordinate 12,378,218, forward strand.
CTTCTTCTTTTATGTAAACTGAAGCTCAGTTAAAAAGTCTTCCATTTTTTTTTACATGTTATACGATGATAATAGATGAACCGTAGTTTACTGGCAGTGACAATAACACTGCTTCTATGTAAAGACCACGAGAGGCACACAGGAACTGTAGTGGATTTACCTTCAGAATAAAGTTCACTTCCAGTAATATTAAAGTTAGGCCTACAGAGCTTCTTGAAAATGTACATTTGTAAAGTTCAAATGAAAAAAGAAAGACGTGACAGTTTATTTTTAAACAAGAGAAACAAGAGAAAAGGAAAAACCTAAAGTATAGGCTACATTTAGCTAATGGATGGTTGTTGACAGGTTATTGTTTTCACTTTTTAACACCACACTTGCATGTACGCTACATACAAGTGTATGGGCTACATGAAGCAAAAACCAACAAATACGTTTTGATGTCAGAGGAGAAAGAGAGAGAGAGACTTGCAAATAAAATGAATACTCATTACTCATTATCATTGGCAAAAATAGACAAGGAAACAAATGTCTTTATTCTTGTGACAGCCTACTTTATTATATTATATTATGTTAAAAATGTATAGGCTAAAAAATCTGCTAGCTACTCCTACGCAGTTCGTGACTCACGGATATTATTTTGAAAACCCGTAGCGGAAGTGAAGTGCGAGGCATCGTCTCACTCTTGAGCAGTGTTTTGCTTTTAGCTTCCAAAGAAGTGACAGGTTCGCGGGAGGAGGGAGGAGAAGTTTCTTGTAGCTTCACCTTCTCCTCTTCATCATGGAGGCTCGGTCGTGTTTCTCACGGGAGGAAATCAACAGCACGGTGTGGGAAGTCATGGAGAAATACACGCGGCTCAAGCAGATAGGCACCGGGGCTTACGGCGCTGTGTGGTGAGTGATTTACACTGGATTGTACTGTCTTTAGTGTGTGTGCGTGTGTTTGTGTATAATGTGTACGTGTGTGTCGTCGTAGCTCGGACCGGACCGTGTGTCAGCACTCACCGACGATAAGATGCACCGGCTCCGAGCAGCTCGCCGTGGGCCCGGGTTATATCCTGTGCACCACCTACACACACACACATACACGCATAAACGCACCAACTGTCAACACCGGTGGCACAGGAGCAACCTATGTAATAACACATCACATCCGACGCTTTATAACACACCTGAACTGCACGCGCCATGTGTTAACGTGAGCACCACGCACGCACCGCACAACGTGCACCTGTAAACCACCTATATGTCTACCTACCTGCACACACAGAGCAGGTAATTAGGTTTCTTTTAGCGTGACAGTTTTAAAGATGGCCACTTTGCTCTTTCATCTCAACATGCAGTCACATGTAGGGGGTAATCTGACATAAGCTTGGAGTAGGACTCACAAACACATTATGTTCATAATTTAATTCCTTGACAAAAGAAGACACCTTAAAAGCTGAAGTACATCTCAAATCTTAAATGAAAAGGAGCAGAATTATAGCCTACATAATCAGCTCCTCTTTCACAAGGCATTCATTAACAACAACCAAAAGATTCAATAAAGTTAAAAGTAGAATAGCTGCAGGCCAAGGCAGCTGCTGACATCCCTCTGTCAGCTCCTCCTGATGTCATTGTATTTCCTCTGATTGTAATATTTAATATATAACATTGTAGGCATTTTATTGTCTTACATTTATCTACACGTGTTTTGATGCGTGGTGTGTAGAGCCATGAAGGAAACACAACTCTCTGTGGGAACATGTTGCTGCTGTGACATTCACATTCATTTGTAAGCACACTGAGTGAGTCTGAGCAGATGGCACACCCATCAGCACTCAGTGCTTTGGATTTCCAGGTGTCATGTGGTTTATGCAGATCACTACAGAAATAGCTAAATTCAATCAATATGGGATAAAGTGTGTAACTGTCCTTCCTTACTTGTGTCTGAAGTTGTCATACACTGCAACACCTTAGCTACTATTTTTGTTCAAATGTACTGTGACCTACTGTATGACCCACAGATAGCTGTGATTTTAGAAATGAGATTTCATATTCCGCCCGAGCAGAGATCCACCAACCTGAGGAACCATCAGCTCACTACCATCTTAAAAAGTCAAAAAATGTCACATTTCTTTCATTCATTTGTAAATTTTGTTTATTTTATGTATAACAAAGTGTATCAACCTTAAAAGCCAAATATGTGTGTTTAGGATATGATTGCTTTAATTTCATTGCTGTGGTCAACAACACAGCCTACACTTAAATCTACCTTAATCTGAAAATACATTTTAGGATTTAATTCTGTACACTGTGCATACATTACATGTAGATGAACTGTAAATAATATTTGATTATTGTGAAAGTCCAATGGGAAGTTAAAGGATGAGATCAGCTGAACATTCATGATTTAATCTTATTCAGAAAAATAGTCACTGTGTTATGGCAGGTTGTTTGTGTTTTTTTTTTTATCCCTTTCCCCGTAAAAGTTGAAATGGTTTAACATCCATCACGGTGGACTCCTGTCGTCAGAGCTGCAGACATTGGACCTTCTGAGTGTGGTTACCGGGGTTTTAAGCATTATTGTTTTGGGAGTTATGGTCTGTTGAAGCTTTAAATGTGTGCCTATTAAAAGAATGGCTGGGATCGAGCCACCATTATCTGTAATTTCGCCAGATTGCACGTCTTCCAAAAAGCTTCTTTCGTGAGAAATCACACACTGGGGAAGAGAAAGGAAATAATCAACAGAAACATATTCACCAGTTTCATTGCTACTGTAGGCTACTGTGTATGAGATGAGCTGTATTTATTTTAGATCTTTGTCTGGCGTACGTGCACAAATTACTGTAATATCCTACATTAGTGCATCTGTGTTGTCCACAGCGCTAGTTTGCACAAACGATGTGTGTAATGTGTGTTGGTGGATGTGGCTCCAAAATAGCCCAACAGGCCTCTCCTCCTACGATCCGGTGCCCTGCAGATCACTGCAAACATGCACGTCGCCAGCTGCCAAACATTCACATGTTGATACTTAATAATCCACAGACACCCCCCCCCCACCCCCCCACTCAGTTAGAGAGTGAGCACATCACTCTGAGAACGTCTTTGCTGCTGCATGTCATTTTAATGCACAGCTTCTTAGTGAGAGTGAAACCTGAAAATAGATCGGCCTCTGTCACTTGCCACTGCTCGCTCACTTCAAAAGAGGGGGAATCATTGTGAAACTAGATGACACACGTAGACCCAGCCTGCACAGCTATTGACTCGTCATTCCATTATGCACCACAGCTCAGCGATAAATGAGAAGAATACAGACAAAGTGGCCATCAAGAAGCTCCACAGGCCTTTCCAGTCAGAGATCTTTGCTAAGAGGGCCTACAGAGAGCTCCGGCTGCTCAAACACATGAAGCATGAAAATGTGAGTAGACTAATGCTGACATATTCCCTACTACCCTGCTTCCCATGTGTTTTTTGTCCTCTTTAAAGTGTAATTATATTGCATTTTAGATATATTAATGTGGCATTGTACTTTCTTGCCCCCATGTCTGTGTTGGTCTGACTTTCATTCCAACCAGGTGATAGGACTCCTTGATGTGTTTACACCTGCCTCAAGCCTCAGTGACTTCCAAGACTTGTGAGTATCTAGCAAAGTCCTCAGGCAGAGGCGGACAACGCCTATCTGGTGATCTGCAGGTTTAGTATTCACCTAACAGCAATGCCTGTGGGTCCTGGACTGCAGAATGATTTCTGGGAATGAGGGATTGTTTTCTGTTGTGGGGGGGTGGCGATTAAACAAGAGATACGTCTCCAGGGTGATGGGATGAAAGCTGACCTGACCACTGTCATTAAACAGGAAGGGGCCTTACCTAAACTGCTGTGAAAAATAACACTGTATAGCATTTAGAATTATCATTGTAGCATTAAAATATCACTGGATTACAGCCCCAGGGGTGAAGACTTTCTGCTGAAGAGTGTCAAATCGAATAAGGATGAATCACTGGATACAGAGACCAAAATCTGTCAGTCTCAAGAACGAAAGGTGAAGAAACTCTAAGGCTGGCTATAAAGTGGACACTATTCATATCTCACATGAGATTTAACACTATAATCTACTGAACACTCTTACCAGCCCAGTCGGTTATTAGGACAAACAATCTAGCAAAATAACGACCCTTGAATCAAACCTGAAATTGCCCAGAGTGATCCAGCCAAAGATCATGAAACAGCAGACGTTGTGTCATGTTCTCACTGAGGATCACTCAAAAATCTTATCTGAATGGTCTCTTTCTACTCTTCGGCAACTGTAAGCTCGTTTGTTAATTTTGATTTATGTAAAATATATTAGATGACAGCACTTCAGTTACTTTTAATATCTTCTTTTGTTGCCACACAGACGTTTCGTCAGTGGCTTCGGGCAAACAAAGTTAACAGCGACACTTTGGCATTTATCAGTAATTAGGAGATGTTTTTCCATATTAAAAAACGAATCTATGTGTGTGAATGATACTTGTAGATATGTTTTTTTCAGTTGGGTGATTATTTATTCTTCTAAGTTTAATATTGCTAATACGATGTATACATGCTAACTTTGGCATTGGAGTACCACATAAAGAAAAAAAATACTGAAACAGTTTACATAAAAGTGTACAGGCAGCCAAAGCTCCTTAATAAAAGTATGAAAAGACGTGGATTACAGCATTAACAGGGTGTAGTAGTAACAGCCTCTCTTTGTGCTTAGCTGTGATCTTGACTGAATAAATTTGTTATATCATGCTCGGCCTGTTGCTAATCATTTTACTGTGTTCTTACGCTGCCCCTCTCTGACCTCGCTCCTTTCCCAGCTACCTGGTGATGCCTTACATGTTTACTGACCTGTCGAAGGTGCGAGGTAACCTCTCAGAAGACAAAGTCCAGTTTCTGGTCTACCAGATGCTCTGTGGACTCAGGGTGAGCTCGAGTTCTTCTCAACATGGTCATCATATACTATACATAATGAAAGGTGCAATGTATATAATCATAGAAAAAGTTGTTTAATAAAAGTAAGGAAGCACAGATCAATGCACTTTGTTAAAATATAATAGATAGCTTGGTGTATGCCCTGTCCTTTTAAAGTCTTTTAGGTGTAACTAAACTAACTATTTAACTCCACTGCTGTTACAGCGCACAGTGCAAACAGGCAAACATTAATAAAACCAGCCATATTAAAAATACATAAACCAATTAACCATAGCATAAATATTGGATATTGATGCAATATAAATGCCTCTGTCTCTCTGTTTCTGTAGTACATTCACAAGGCTGGGATCATCCACAGGGTGAGTACAAGCCAGTTTGTCATTTTGGAGCCTAGGGAAAGAAAAATAGCTTCAACCTGAACTGTTTTTTTGGACCTTCTGAAGAAATTGTAACGTGTTGAGTTCATTATTCTGACTCACATAGTAGACGTGCTCTTCCCCCTGTTCAACCGAAGGACAAGATTGATTTAATTTCGCCATTGTTAACGAGTCAGAATAAGCTCTGCCCCAACAGGTAGGATGAGTTCACTCTGATGTCTGAGTGCGTGTTTTGAGATGTCAGGCCACACCCAGAGGCCCGGCACCGGCTGCCAAGACCTGTGGGTGTGTGAGGCAAAAGTGGAGTTAGATCAATACAACATACTCAAAGATCAGATACATACTAACTTGTAAGATGAAGGCCTTATTACAGACTCATGGAGCCAAATCACATGAAGAGTAAAACTAATATGAAGAATCAAAAATCATTTTGTAGGTGATCTACTACTACTATTTATCACTATACTTAAAGGGATAGTTCAACATTTTGGCAAATTTGCACATTCACCACACTATGAAATAATCTTGTGTAATTATGTAACATTACGACACAGTAAGAAAATACTCGAAACTATTTGCGTTTTTGAAGTCACTCCGCCCAGCAGACATGTCTGGAATATAGTTCAGGCTACGCATTTGCCTCGAAAACAACTCTGTCTCGTAATGTTACATTATTATTTCATAGCGTGGTGGTGAATGTACAGGTCACAACTTCTCCACAAGAGCTTTTGGAGTTGTTGGATTGTGTATTTGATGAGTTAGATGAGGGACAGGGGACCTGTACCGTTCACCTCCATTGTGTTTGCTGAGCAGCTCTCATCTCTGCCCCGTGGATCTCAAAACAACATGCACCGATAATTAAAGGTAATGAACCTACTCCAGTGACTATAGGGATTATGTCAATAGGCAAATTTTCCAAAATGTTGAACTATAAATCAATCTATCAAGTAGGACATTACACCCCTCCCTCCTTGATGTTGTGGGTGTGGTCCAGTTTGAGAGACAGGGTCCTGTCACCATGTGCCTAACCTACAGCCCCATTTGAGTGTATTTAACACCAAACATATCCCACCTACCATCAGAAAACAAACGTTCACCTCCACAATAGTGCACGCTCCCCCACCCACCTGCCCCACGTACCAATTTATGTCATCGTCCTTCATTTTCATCTGTATGAGTTGTGCTCAATATTAATTAAGTTGCCTGTGTGTGTGGTGCTGTGATATTAAATAATTGTTTTTGTTGTTTTGTTTAAACTGCAAAAAGCTCATTCATGCACACTGTGACTCAGTCCTCTGTTAAAGTGTTACCCTGCCATTACTGCAGTGATTCCTGTGGCAGTGAAGGTGTTATCAGCAGTCACCAACACTTATCACACATTATGTGATTGTGACTGTTTATTTTATGAATGACTCTGCAGAAATGACACAGTCAGACTTATGGTCAGTTTATACATGAGTCACTGACTCCCTTTTTAAAGTGCCCACAGTGTTTATGCATTGAGAAGAACAGCTGCAGGAACCACGGGAGCTGAGGCTCTTCTCTGCTCCCAGTTGTGATGCTGCTACGGTACAACCACTGTAATTTTCTGTAATTCACTGTGTGAAGACACCATCACTCAATTTATTTTCTTCTACAGGATCTAAAGCCTGGAAACTTGGCAGTGAACCAAGACTGTGAACTGAAGGTTTGTACTTCAAAGCATGTTCAAAAACATGACCACACTGTGATGTGTGACAGAGCTGCTGCAAATAACAGCGGAGATGCAGATGCAGATTCTATTATAAAAGTAGCAATTACAGATGTTTCTGTTTTCAAACAACACCTTATTAAAGGATATATTAGCTATATACTCATTCTGTTGACATCATGGTCCTGATAGTGATCATTTTTGTCTCCGATATAGATCCTGGACTTCGGTCTGGCTCGCAGTACAGACGCCGAGATGACGGGCTACGTGGTGACCCGTTGGTACCGGGCGCCTGAGGTCATTCTGAACTGGATGCACTACACCCAGACTGGCAAGACAATCGTAGCTGTTACATATTCTTACTGTACCCGCGTCCTTTCTGTCATCTCGACTGCTCTCGGTTCACCTGTCGCTGCTGTAACTGTTTGCTGTTTGTCACTTACAGGGAAATATTTCTATTAGCTGTGTTTTGTGTGGTTACTTTACGGGTCAGCAGTTTTTTTTATTATAATCCTGTTGCTTGGTGCATGAAACCCCACTTGAAGTTGCATGTGTGTCATTCTGACAGCAAATCTTTTTTTCCTTTAATCTGTTGGATGTTGACACAGATGGGTCTGACAGCAGCCTCATGGTGCTGAGGCTGAGTGACAGAGCTGACTCACTTTCCCAGGATTTATGTTTCGCGATCGTTTTTTTTATTGTTATTTTGTAAACAATTTCTAGAGGATGGCGTGTAGCAAAGAAAGCCCTTCACCCTTTATAGGATTATATTACCCACCAAATATTTCCAATATAAACAGCACAATAGATTCTGCTTCCTGTTGAGAATGGGAACTTTGCTCTGGCGCATAAATGCCACCTTCCTCATTTCTATTCCACTGAGCTAAATGTAAATTCTTTTGAACAGTGATGTGTTTTCTTTTTGGATTCTCACTGATATGTTTTTTTTTCCTGTTTATTCTAGTGGACATCTGGTCTGTGGGCTGTATCATGGCAGAAATGATCAATGGGAAGACGCTTTTCAAAGGAAAAGACTGTATCCTTTCATCAGCTGTTGAAGCCAAGCCTGTGTAAATCTAACTAATGACAAAGCTTTGAATGTACAGAAATAGATAAATACGATGTGATTCCATGTTTTAATAGCTTCTTATCAAATCAGTGTAATGATAAATGAGATTGAAAGTCGCTTGATTAAACAGTGACAGTTTTATTTAACCATAAATCTGGTGCAAAATGGAACACAAAAGGCAGTTACAGTATATTACATGCAGTAGATCTCCCCAGGCAGCGTCCACCGCTGCTTTTACTTGGCTATTACATTCTTTTTGCTGCATGTTTTATATTTTCTTTTTATGCTCTTTTTCTGCACCTAATGCAGTTTTTATGATTTATAGCAGCGGCTAACAAATAAAGCTGCCACTGTTTCATCAAACAGCTGTTTTATGGAGCTGCTTGGAAACCTGATTTTCCGACTGCGTCTCTGTGGACTCACACACAAGTATGAATCCACTAGAAGATCCATCAGGTTATGAAATCCTTGACTTTTAATACCACCAGACATGGACCAGCTGACTCAGATCATGAAAGTGACAGGAGTCCCTGGACCAGAGTTCATACAGAAGCTGGACAGTCCAGAGGTAGGACATGTCACCGAGTGTGTGCTGTTAGTCATAAATACACATTTTGCATGTAATGAAAGAAACTACAGTTGGGATTTGAAATCCCTGATCTGAATGGTGTTTTGGGGCCTATAGGGTTTATAACACACACATCAACAGCCACAATATAACATTATTATTATTGTGTACATTGCATACAACAATAACAATGACAAAGATTTTGTTACTCAGAAGCTTTACTGGTAGTTGGAGTAAGACTCTAAAATGTGTCCTGAGGGTGGCACTACAGGAAAAGTTAGGTCATCAACAAAAACATACAGGAGGAGGTGTGTGAAATCTAATGAGATTTTTTTTTTTTTTTTATCCATCATGCACCACCAGTAAGAGATTATAATACCACCAAGCTTCAACAACCATCATCCATCTGCATATTACCGGTAGTAGCTCATGAGTTGCTCTGTGTGAGCGTCTGTTGATTTCTGCACATAAAAATTTCAGGATATATTTTTATCTCTGCAAGAACAGTGCCTCTGATGTTCTTCTTGCTCAAGCATTATAATAACCCCGTTTTTATACAATTTTTCATCAGCTTTATATAACTAATAACAATGCACACTCCGTTTCTGAGCAGCTGAAGGACACTGAAAATTATTCAAGTGCATATTTTTCAGAGGTTTGATACTAATATGTCTGTAAATTGGGGTTATGATGTTGTTATTGGAGAGATTAAAAATAAGCTGTTGTTCTGATTCGCATTTCAGTTTGTTTTTTTGTCTCTAAAAATAGGCCAAGAATTATGTGAAGGCTCTTCCACTTTATCCCAGAAAGGACTTCTCCACATTGTTCACCAGAGCCAGTGCACAGGGTGAGTACTCCTGTTCCTGGTCCAGGCTGACACACATTTTCATTTTTTCAGTTTATCACATAAATAATCAGACACTGCATAATTGCAGTTTTCTACTATAGAGTCCACTGTGCTGCTGGCCCAACAAAACAGTTCAGGGTCAGTTCACTGTGGTGTTACAGTGGCAGCAGCACTTTCATTTCCTTATCATGTCCTTTTTGTTCCTTTGTGTCTCTGAATATTATGACTCCATAACGACTCCCCCCACTCCTACGTGATAAAAGATTTCCCGCTCACTGTTCTGAGCAAATAGTGTGAGGTCGGTCAAGATGAGGAGAAATCTCTACATGATACATTTTATGTCTCTGGCAGCAGCAAAACTGCTTCTTTATTCTGTCTCTTGGGACCTGTTTAGTTATGGCTACTGGTAACTGGTAAGGCACAATGTTTTCTCTGTTTTTATTTACTTTAATAATGTCAGACTGCAGGTCATGTCCAGGATCTGATTCTCACCTCTAGTAGTTTTCAGGTGACTCAGCACTAATGACTTGTTTCCTAATAGATGACCACCTAGCTACCTAACTAACAGCAGGTAGATAACTAAAATGATACAATGAAAATCTCAGTAGACCAAATAGTTTGTTATTGATTGTAGAAAGAAAAAGACTGCAGTGACAGTGATTCACGTCCTGATTAAAGATGTAGCTCCTGAGGGGGAATCGTCTCATAAGTACCTCGGTGTCCTCATGGATAACGGGCTGGGCTGGAAAGAGAACACCAGCGTCATCTTTGAAAAGGTCCAGTCCACCAGTCCTGGGTGTTTTTTCAGGGGTGGGTGTGTGGAGTTTAAGCTCAGAGAAAAGAAGGAAGATCAATAGATTAATAAAGAAGGCAGGATCTATTATTGGCTTTAGCCCAGCAGTGATTGTGAAAAATAGAACAGATAGGAAGCTCATGAGGGCCATCCAGTGAACAACAGTGAACCGCGGAGCTCTTTCAGTAACAGGCTTGTTATGGCTATGTGTTCCTCAGACAGGTTCAGAAAGTCTTTTGTACCTGCTGCAGTGAAGTTTTTTAATGAACATTGTCGCTGGGTGCCTTTGTTGTTGATAACAATGTTGATCTGCTGATGTTGTTTACTAGATGGCTGTACTGAGGATTGTGGTAATGCTAGTGTAGCAAGTGAAGAGAGAGACACAAAATGATGACGTCACACGTCAACAGGTATTTGTGACCTGGGTTACACTAGTATCCATTAATTTGTTGTTATTGATGCTACAAGCAACCACTTAAACTAATAACGTCTCATTGATGGTTACTGGGGCTGTGTTCTGACAAAACTCTGGCGATAGGATACGTATCCCAAAGTGTGGTGAAAATATGATATACTAAGCAAGGTGAAAATATGATATACTGGGATACTCTAAGCAAGGTGATAATTTCCTTTTTTTCCACGTGTCTACCCTTTATAGTATGAAAAAGACACAATGTTGTATGCAAAGACAGATACAGTTAATTTTTATGCATTCAGAATCAGGACAGTTGGACATGCATTTGTTTTGTAACAAATGCAAATGTAAATGCTTTTCGTGCCATATGAACAGAGGAGTTGTCATCTTCACTAGTCAGTAAAAAAAACCTCAAATAGTGTTTACAGGATGGATACATGGAAACATTTAGAAATTAAGTTTGTAATTAAAGCAGAAGTGAGTGATCCGGTCGTTTTCGCTAATGCTGCGTTCCAGGCAGGCTTTTGAAATCATAAATTACAGCTTCAAGTCACAACTTACGACTTTGTAGCGTTCCAGGCAACCCACTCGTGTTTTTCCGACCTGTTTTACCGGTGAAAGTCACTATAACGGCCACTCGTAACTTCCGACCCGTGAAATCGTACCAGTACGTCTTTTTGTACAGTCTATGTACCAGATCGAACTGGTACGACTTCACAGGTCGGAAAAAAACGAGTTTCCTTGAACGCACCATAACAGTCCTCGTCCCTACGTCGCCACATTCACGGCGTCCCTTGGCTGCACACACAGCCCTGCATGCCATTCTCTCTCCTCATTGGATAAAAACTGTAGGATACGATAAATGTTTTCTCCTCGACTCAGAGCAGAGCAGAGGGACTGAGAGACCCGTGATTCAGACCAAACACTCTATGTAAGTGATTGCTGTCGGAAGATATAACTATTTAAGACTTATATTAACACAAATATATCACTTACTTCTGCTTTAATATAATACATAGTTGTTACAGAACATATTTTTCATGCAGTCTGAACAGAGGAATTAACATCACTCAGAGGTTCAAGCACAAAAAGAATTCACTGTCACCATGTAATCTATTGATAAAATATGAATACAGCTCTTTGATACAGTATCACATCCTAAAACATTGTTTTTTTTGTATTTTTGTGTATCAATATTTTCTTACATTCCTACTTTTATTGTTACGCTTCTATGCTGTCCACCTATCTTGCCTGTGAGATGTCTCTGTTCTCTGCTGTCGTCTGTCCTATATTAATGATGTTCAGTTTCCGCCCGAGGGGTTATAAATATTTCATATTGCATTGCATCCTAAGGTTGCTGCAGCCGCCGAATGTTCAATATCACATTCACTGACATCTAAAGTTTATTGCATTCCTCCGTACCACTGATTATTTGCAGGTATCGACCTGCTGGAGAAGATGCTGGTCCTCGATGGGGACGAGAGGCCCACAGCAGAACTGGCTCTGGAGCACCCGTACTTCGACAGTCTGAGGGACGCGGATGACTTCCGTGAGCCTGAGATGTATGATGACAGCCATGACAACGCCACATTGTCCCTAGAAGAGTGGAAGCGTAAGAAAAAAAGAACTTGATATAACCACTATGCAGATGAGAGTGGTGTTCATATTTATTGGAATTTGTATTTGTATTTTTGTCTGTGGCTTTGTATGAGAGTGATGGAACAAAAACAGTCTCACAGTCATAGACATTTTCTTTTTACTATGTTGACTAATTTACAAGTGCACATCCACTTTGTTGCTGGGCCTCTGTTAATGTAGTGATGAATAATTAACGTAAATGCACCTTGCTGTACATCTTTACATTATTGTAAACATGCTGCACATGCAGAAAACAAACGGTTTCCCCTCTCTCTGCCCACAGGGTTGTGTTTTAAAGAGGTGAAAGACTTTGTGCCGTTCCCCCGGCGGGACTCCAAGAGGAAAAACACCCTGACTATGTCTCAGTGACCTGATGAATGTTGTGCCCCAACCAACCACAGAATACAGCCAATGGTGCCCTTGTATACTCTAACCATGGATCCACTCTGTTTCTTCAAGCCTGGAGATGTTTAGATTTTGAGTCAGTGTTCAGATGAGTGATCATTTTAAAACTTTAACCATTTATTTTTTTTTGTCATGTGCAATTATTTCCTAAATGTAGTTTGCTATGTGTTAAACATTCCTTGTCAGTGAGTTTGTCTTGCAAATTTATTGTGACCAGATGTCACAGGGTTAACTGTAAGATTTACTGTAATATTGTTTTCCAATTAAACAATAAGACAAGATATGTATGAAGTGTTTTTTTTGTTTTTTTTTGCATTATCATCTTGATAAGGTTAATTAGCAGGAAAACCCCTGACCAGTAGGGGACCAAAAGATCAGCAGTAACAATGCAACTATGCGATATGGTGCCTAATGGACTGTGTGGCCATGAGTGTGTGGTGCTGAAAGCAACAAGTCCTTTTAATTTATGTGTCTGCTTTTAGCACTTGTTCCACAGTACAGTAATGTCATCCATGCTGTATATCAATTTCGCCCTTGCACACAAATGTATTCCCAACCCTCTGTGTGTCTTTCTAGTAGCATTGTATAGGTATTATTATGATATATTCATTGCATCATCCATTTGAATGGAGACCCTGCACATGCTTTTGCTACACATGACACTGATTATAACCGTGAAAAATAATTTTAAATATGCCGCTGGTTCTTCTCTCTTTTTTCCCCCTCAGCAGTGGAGTGTTTGTGCATATGAAGTTCGAACAGAATAAACATGAGCATGCAGCATCCATGTGTGCACACATGTCTTGTGTGGCCTACATGGGGATGACAGGACAGGACAGGTGTCAGGTTTCCAGAGTACAGCCTCGGAGAAAACCGTCCACATACCGTTAACAGCCCCGTGTTGAAACTACATATTTAGAAAGCATAAAGCTGTTAATAAGATCAATACAGACTGATCTGCCACTGACCCTGTTAAATAGCTTGCGCGCGAAAATCATGGCCTGGTGACGTAAGAGGGCGGGCTAAAGTTGTATCAACCGCTGTTATCAAGGTAGCCCACAGGCGTCACGTCAAGACGGAAGTGAGGCGGTCTGTCATCAAAATAAAACGATACACAAGCATAAATGATACCACAACAACTCACTTTCCCCACTTTTTAATTACGGATCCAGTTTTAAAGGCAGTGAATTTTTCTAAAGAAATTTCTACCGGATATCCGATTGAAAGAGTGCTGAGCGCCGTGCACAATGTAAGGTGGTAAAGAGAAGGGAAAACATCTACAGACATTCAGACAAGATGGGTAGAAATCATACATTTTATGAGTAGTAAAATATATATATATATATATATATATATATATATATATATATATATATATATATATATATATATATATATATATATATATATATATATATATATATATATATATAGTTTTTTTTTTTTTTTTTTTTTTTCCCCAAGAATGTGTAACCTGAAAACAAATGGTGTAGGAGAGGACACAGCCCTCAGATACTATGTTGCTAATGCAACTTAGGTGGGTAAATAGATACGTCTTAGTAATTATTGCAATGAAACGTTATGAAAGCACATGTTTGGAAGAAAAGTTACAATTAATAGATATTAAATTCTCTCTCGTGTTGGGTGTGTGTATGAAATGAAACATGATGGAGACATCCAGCGTGACTTTATTTTGAAAGGTCAATCCGGAAGTGTCATGCCCTCACTCTGACTAATATCGATTTATAAAGTAACTCTAGGCTCCAAATAGCTAGCCAGCTAGCCGAAGGAGGCTAGTTTCTCTCCTTCTCACAAAATTGGGTCGACAATAAGCTGTTTCTAAAATTACTAATGCAGATATACTACTCCTGCTCTCAGTAAATCTTTGGGATTGACCGCTTGCCTCCCAAATGCCGTGTTGTGAAGAAACGGATGCGTTTTAAAACAGCGGAATATACCGGCAGTAGCAGCAAACTGTAGCCGGCTACTGATAGCAGTTAGCTCCGGGAGTACAGCAAGTTAGGCGGCTGGCTAGGAAACCATTACTGTAGAGGCGGCTTCAGACCGCCGGCTGCCGAGCTACCTGTGTCAGTCAGTTGCCATAATAGGTAAGAAGGCTTATGTTTGCTACTTATTCTGTTTTTATAGTATCTCCTGCTCCAGAACTTGTAGCACAGTTTTTACGAGAGGTGAGCAACTTGTTTTGCGCCATGTCAACGGTGGGAAAAAAAAATAACAAGCCTGCTAACGCTGGTACTGTCAGTGTGTTGAGTTAGCAGGCGAGCTAGCCGATATCTTTACTTGGCTCTATACTTTTATGTCAGAATACCGGAATATTGTCAAAATATAGTGCGTTTCTGACGCCGAATATACAAGATAGTGCGCCGTTTCAAAATTATTCAACAACTGTGAAGATCTTAGCTGTAGAAGAGCTTTTAACAGTGTTTTAAAACTGTAAATATGGCTGACATTTTACTCTCGAAATAAGGACACTGATCTGTTGAGACCGTTGTATTCTTGAAGCTGATTGGCTCTGGGGCCCGTCAGTCAAACTTTCCCGACAGCTGATTGGATATATCCGTTGTGTTGTGGCTAGTGATAGTAGTTGCCAACAGTTAATGAGATAAAGTCGAGAATAATCTACAGACAATTTTTCTTTTCTTAACCGATCGTGTTTGTTTTAGACGGTGAATGTTGATCTCCTCGGGGCGACAGCTGGAAAACTGGCAATGCAGTTTGTCTGCACAGTTTAGTCCCCGGCAAAGAGTGAGAGTGCTGCAAGTTGAGGTGTGTGAAGGAATGTTTACGCTGCAGGTGATAGTCATGCCTAATAACACAGTGTGGCAACATACGAGGCATGACTGATATGTTTTTAAAGACTTAATAATGTCAACAAGTTTGAAGCAGTTAGCCTCCCTGTGTATCATTGTTACTGAAATTACATTCGTTTCTGTAGTACGTTAAATGTTATACAGTGATCACAAGGGGAAATTAATCAGCAGAGAATAACTATAGGTTGGCAGGAATTTCAGTTTACTATAATTTTAGTTTAAAAATGGGATGTCCTAGTTTTGTAGCAAAATACCAGTTTCTGTAAACTTACCTGCAAATGGCACTTAAGTCAGGTTAGATCCAGCTGTGGTCTTTACTCTTTACTTGTGTTGCAAATGACACATTGTTTGTTTATAACTTGCAGTCTAAAGTCAAGTTTGTTTACTAAAGTCTCTGTTGCCCTCTCACAGCACCAACCCTGTGGCAGCCCGCCAGCTGCAGTAAATCAAATACAGATACTGTCATCCCCCCAGTCTGTTAAGAGAAAGGAAGAATTTCTGATATTCTCCTATAGGCCTTAGTTCTTCCTTTATGATAATTGCAAAATATTAACACCATATTTTGAAAATAACTTTGCGTTAGGACTGCAAAAAGGGATTACAGAATGTGTCCCATGGGACTTAAAAAGGAGAAATAATGGCAGAACATTTTCATTATCATGTATATTCTTGTGCAATATGCAAAATATGTTTTTGCTTTGATAATAATTTCCAGGCTGATATCACAGATTTCTCATATTGTTTTGTTTTCTGTCAACCACCAGGAGGGAAATTGTGATCAGTGGCCTATGAGGAAGCCACGTCGAAAAGGCCAGGTGGCTGGAGGAGGGGGAGGAGGAGGGGGAGGCGGAGAGGGAAGAGGCAGAGGACGAGGCGGCGGAGGAGGAGATGTCAAGAAGTCCAATGGGACAGTTGGCGGGCGGGGGGGTGCTCGCCAGCGGTCTCCCTCGCCTTACAGCCTCAAAGCATCTCCCAGCAGAGAGACCCTGACCTATGCCCAGGCCCAGAAGGTGGTGGAGGTGGAACTTGATGGTAGGCTTCACCGCATTTCCATTTTGGATCCCCTGGAGGTCATCACCGAAGACGAGATGATGGCTCAGGACATTAGTGAGTGTAACAGCAACAAGGAGAACAGCGAGCAGTCGTCATCTCCCACCAGCAGTGCCCAAACAGCCCGTAAACCCGTCACGCCCCGAGGACGCAGGAAAGACTCCAAATCTTCCTCCATCAAGTCGCCGCCACCTTCAAAGAACCACTGCCCCAGTTCCCAACCACAAACACCCGAAAAGACACACACAACACACCACCACCACATGACCCTCCCTGAACCCAAGTATCGCGTGCTAGAGACCTTCAGGCCCGTGGAGGCGCCGCCGCTGCCCACGGCGTATTACCGTTACATTGAACGTTCAGCAGAGGAGCAGGAGGGCGAGGCAGAGTACGACATGGACGAAGAGGACACCGCCTGGCTGGAGATGGTCAACGCCGGCCGAGGGTCGGAGGGTTACTCCACTGTTTCACAGGACACCTTTGAGCTGCTGGTGGACCGGCTGGAGGAGGAAGCGTACCGGGAAGCCCGCAGCCGGGCGCCCTCTCAGAGCGCTGTCGACGACGATGCCTTCTGCTGCGTGTGCCTGGACGACGAGTGCCTCAACAGCAACGTCATCCTCTTCTGCGACTCCTGCAACCTGGCGGTGCACCAGGAGTGCTACGGAGTGCCCTACATCCCCGAGGGCCAGTGGCTGTGCCGCTGCTGCCTCCAGTCCCCTCAGAAACCCGTCGACTGTGT
Organism: Trachurus trachurus; assembly: GCF_905171665.1. Lineage (NCBI taxonomy): Eukaryota > Metazoa > Chordata > Actinopteri > Carangiformes > Carangidae > Trachurus > Trachurus trachurus. The sequence goes on from NC_139901.1 coordinate 12,395,574, forward strand.
TCTGTGTCCGAACCGCGGCGGCGCTTTCAAACAAACGAGCGACGGCCGCTGGGCACACGTGGTCTGTGCCATCTGGATTCCTGAAGTCTGCTTTGCCAACACGGTTTTTCTTGAACCAGTAGAGGGGGTCAATAACATTCCCCCGGCGCGCTGGAAACTGACCTGCTACCTGTGCAAGCAGAAAGGCCGCGGCGCATCCATTCAGTGCCACAAGGCCAATTGTTACACCGCGTTTCACGTCACATGTGCTCAGCGCGCCGGCCTGTTCATGAAGATCGACCCGGTGCGAGAGACGAACGTGAACGGGACCATGTTCTCCGTTAAGAAGACTGCGTTCTGTGAGGCCCACTCGCCACCGGGACAGGAAACGTTATCAGACGAGGAGAATGAAGGACGAGTGGTGGGCAGCAGAGGGAGGGCGAGCAGAGGACGGAGCGCCTACACGGAGGGCCCAACCACACCGAAAAAAGGCAGAAAATCTGACGATGACGGCAAAACGGATAAAAAGAAAGGGAAGAAGAGAACCGAGTCGACAGACCAACAAACTGCTTCGCCACAAGTGACGGTGCCTCAGATCCCCACGAGCAGGTCAGCTTCTCTTTTACTAGTTTTACCTGTAGGGTTGTTGCCAAACATTTGACCAAGGTGGATTTCATCAGTCACCAGTCATGTTGACGGCACAACAACCAACCTGCATCTGTCTCTGTTGTACAGGCTGAATATCATCTGCAAAGGAATCATCTTCCAGAGAAAAAACCAGTTCATGCAGAGGCTGCATAGCTACTGGTTACTGAAGCGTCAGTCGAGGAATGGCGTGCCGCTGGTCCGGCGTTTGCACTCTAACATCCAAACCCAAAGGAATACTGAACAGGTCAGGACAGGAAACAAACTTTCACCCTGTGATAATTACATCTTTTGTGATTTTTATTTGGCGTGTTGATCTGTCTCTCAATAACTAATTGATTTCAGATACATTTCTGTTGCCGTATATGTTCAACAGAACCCTTAAAATGTTTTGTATCTTGCAGCCTGAGGTGGATGAAAAGGTCTCCGCAGCAAGAGAGGCGCTGAGATATTGGCAGAAGCTTCGGCACGACCTTGAAAAAGCTCGGCTGCTGGTGGAGCTCATCCGCAAGAGGGAGAAACTCAAACGAGAGCAGGTAACAAACAACAATGAGGCTCACAAGTTGACACAGGCACGGAGACTTCTCTCACTGCATTTGCTATTTGAGCTTGTCAATTCACCATTAATTAATTTTTTTTCCAAATGCACAAAAGCCAATATTTAGAATTCAGCACCTCAAGGCTGATATTTTAAAGTAGTAAAGATGTAAACCAGTTACTTTTTAGGATGTCCTTAAATGTACTCTGGTGTCTGAGATGGCATTACCAGGAGGAAACTAAACAAAGACCCTTTTAAATGTGAAGGCCATCTGGATTGACAGTCATTCATGCACTGGACAGACAAGTTGTCCGTGGGTGTTAAAATCTAATTCTGGTTGTCACTGGTCCTCCGTTTGATTTAATCGTGCTTGGACACAGGTTTGGTTATTAAACATTACAGGATCCATCATGAAATATCACCTCACCGCACATCGCTTCTCTTCACGCATGCAGCCTACACATATGTTAACATCAAATTCCCATTGTCGAACATCTGCAGGTCAAGGTTCACCAGGCAGCTCTGGAGATGCAGCTGACCCCAGTGCTGGTGCTGCTCCGCTCCACTCTGGACCAACTACAGGAAAAGGACGTAGCCGAGATCTTTGCAGAGCCCGTTAACATCAAGGAGGTCAGACACATTACATCACACATACACACTTTCTAAAGAGTTGCCGTGTAGGATGGCCCACTGGTTCAAGATATGTTTCTGTCCTCATACCTCAGTCCCACTTTACAAACGTATGTTTTATTTAGCTAGTGTGTGTCTGTACATAAGGAGTTATGTCTTGTCCTCAGGTCCCAGATTACCTGGAGTTCATCAGCCAGCCCATGGACTTCTCCACCATGCGCAAAAAGCTGGAGAGTCATGGCTACCGCTCGGTCGCTGACCTGGAGGTTGACTTCAACCTCATGGTGTCCAACTGCCTCCTCTACAACACCAAGGACACCGTCTTCCACCGGGCAGCGCTGCGTCTCCGAGACCTCGGTGGGGCCATACTGCGCCATGCACAACGACAAGCCACCAACACCGGCCTGGACCTGGACACCGGTATGCATCTCCCAGAGTCGCCACAGAAGAGAGACTTTTACAGCTGCACTTGGGAGGATGGTGAGTCACACACTTGTCTTTTGTTATTTTTAGGGATGTACCGATTGTGAAATTCTGGGCCGATACCGATACTGATGTTTAAAATAACAATTGGGCCAATGTTGACACCAATGTTTTTTTTGTTGTTGTTCTTTCATCTTTTGTGCAAAGGAAACAAAGAAATCTTCATTACTCCTCAAAAAAAGACATTTTCACTCACTTAATTTTAACAAATTGAACGTGCACATGCGCTTTTGGCATCTCGGCAGAGTCACGTCCCCGCAAAAAAGAGAAAAAAAACAGGCTTCTCCTCTGAGTCACCACAATATGCCACATAACAGATAAACATCAGCCGCTTCGATCAGTATTTTCCACTGGCCAATGGCAGGTAATGAGGCAAATATTGGCTGATATCGATGTTCAGTCGATGCATTGGTGCATCCCCAGTTATTTTGAATGGCAGAACGCAGATCCTGTTTGACTCTGATGTGTTTTATATTGTACATCTGTGAATACTGACATTTAGTTTTTATGATGAATTTGTCTTCAAGGAAGTCAGAGGGCTGAGATTTGAGAAGCTGTCAAGAGGGGGGGGGGGGGCTCATACCTGTTTAGATGGTTCATAGTTTTTATTTTTGGAAATCTTCACGGTTCCTATTTGGATTTGTGATTTTTGTGGCAATTTAGTTGTGTGTCTTTCTTACTCTTTGATTAATTTGCTCGTCGGTTGCTGTTTAATTATCCTCATAACGCAGATGTAACATTGTTGTTCAAGGCAGGTGCAGTGCATATGGAGACAATGTAGAAAGTTGGACCATTTTGTCAGTATGTAATTGATATGTGGATCAGGGATGAGTCTGTAACAGGTAGTGAATTCATTCATGGCCAGTTAGTTTGGTGGAGGACATTTGCAGTGGATTCTTGTGGATTATTATTTTATTTTTTTTCCCATTTTCAAGTGCATTTGTATCTGTGAAAATCATGCTATTTTCACCATTAGCCTGACCCCTGTTCGTTGTGTCCAGTTGACAGCGTGCTGGACCCGGACAACAGGCTTCACATGTCGGTGGAGGAGCAGCTGAAGGAGCTGTTAGAAAAGCTGGACTTTGTCAGCTCCATGAGATGCAGCGGCGCCCGGACCCGACGCATCCGCCTGCTCCGTCGCGAGATCAACAACATCCGCTACCGGCAGGGCCAGCACCCCCGCCACAGCCTCCTGAACGGACACCTGAAGGAAGAGGACGAGGAGGAGGAGGAGGAGGAGGAGGACAAAGACACCAAGGCGGACAACGGCCTTTCGTCTTCAGACAAAGGTGGGTGATGAGAAACCACCGACCTCTCAGCAGTATGAATTTTGCCAATGTATGAACCATTTAAAAAGAAAAAAAAAATAGCCACTTTTTTTTCAATGAGACCAGTTGTGAACATGAGCTAACGGAACATTGTCCTCAGGTAATTGAGCCAGGGTCCCCCCCACGCACCAACCCCAACCACCCCACTGTCTCCAGTCTAGTAAGTAGGGGCCCACAGAGTCTCGTTAGCCATGGCTGCCTCACAACTCCTCTCTCCCAGTGCACTCTATGTCTGCACCTCTTTTATACATCACTCATGGACTCACCACTTCTCCATTGGCCACGTACAGTCATGCCATACCATCCCACTTACTACAGGCTAGTCCAGTCAAAACAGTGTTGTCACCGTAGAGGAGGGCGGCAGAGCACCTGTGGTCTGTGTCAGTTTCGTCATGCAACGCCGCCATGTTACCATGTCGCCGGTTTACAGTTGTGAGAGCGAAAGTTATTGATTCACTCGTCTTGACAAGGTCCTCCATATCTGCAGAAAAAACCTCAACTCCCTATGGACTGTGGTTAGATTCTTAGAGCGAGATGTTAATCATTACGGAGTGACACCATTTTCCAGTGTGAATACTACACCACCACATCACACTACATACTAAGTGGACATTCATTTCAATTAAGGTGCAGAGTGAAACGGAATTTCATTTTTTTCTCCTCTCATCTTCCAGAAGACCTCAAATCCACTTCGCCACCAACACTGGAACCCACAGGGCCGGCACCTCCTCCGCGACAGGGGGACGCACCGCTGGAGCCCCCCACCCTGCGGCCTATCACAGGGGAGCCCCAGGCCCACAGCTGGCCCTGCAAGCGCCTAAAGATGGACAGTGACCTCTCAGACGCCGCCACAGAGAACATTAATTGCACTAAAACGCAGGAGCGACCGGGCTCGCCGCCTCCCAGTTTGCACAGTGAGGGGCGGGCGGTGGCCAATGGCCTGCCGGAGCTCAGCGCCCCTCCGCGGCCCACCACGGGAGGGGTGGGACGACGGACCTCCGTGTTATTCAAAAAGGCAAAAAACGGAGCAAAGTTGTTCAGAGACAGAGACAATCCCGTGGTGAATGGAAAGGGGCCGCAGGACGACAACACGGGCAGCGCACCCACCGCACCCAGCTCCGCAGCCAGCACCCCATCCTCCACACCTCTGTCCACTCCATCCAAGACCCCGCAGAAAAGCCCCGGACCCCCAACTCTCAACGAACAGTGGACCCCCATTCGAGACACGTGCTCCGACGGTGAGCTGGAGAAGACGCCAAATCATGCACTGGAAAGTGGTAAGCATCTTTAAATCCTTTAAATTTCAGATCCAATCTTCTTGGCTAATATTTGGTATGAGCCACCAGTTGATTGGTTTATATAAAACTATAACGATGTCGGTCAAAAAGGATGTGAAGGAATTAGGGCTGCCACGATTGGTCGACTAGTCACGATTATGTCGACTATTAAAATCGTCGACAACTAATTTAATAGTCGACGCGTCATTTTTGTTTTTTTTTTACTTTGTTTTTCACTCAAAACTGCTGCAGCACCTCCCACACACGCAGCCGCAGCCACCCACCACACACACACAGTACAGGTGTTCTCTCTTTTCTCTCTCTACCTCTCTTGTCCGTCATCAAGCGGCACCGGTGTAGCCCCTCCCACCCCCACCCCCCACCCATCTCTCTCTCTCGTCTGTCATTTTAAATGAGAAGCGATACTAGGAGCGGTACCGCCGGTACTTTCTGGTGGAGTCTTTCCATGTTTCTCCTTCTGTGACAGTAAAAAGGGACATTAACATTTTTTCAGACAAGACGATTGTCTCAAACTATTGGATTTTTTTTTTAACAGAACGACTATTATTTACACTGAGCACAAAATGTAGGCTACTTTTGTTATATTTGAGTGAGACCAAAACATTTTATTGTGAATAATTCCTTAGTTTCAGGTGTCTACCTCATTTTATTCATATGATGCCAAATGAAGGAAAGAAAAACCTAAAAAAAAAAAGTATTTATTTTGGTGTTGTTTAGGCCATTGCCTTATCCTTATTTTACTCAGCTGTTTGCACTTTATGCTACAGTTAAAGAATTGTTTGTTGCTACAAGCTGCATATTTCATTAAAAGTTTAATGAACTATCATCTTAATTGTCTCTATTTTTAGTTAGCATATACCTTAAACACTTCAAGCTGAAAGCTAATGATGGTTATATATAAGAGCAGCTGCATGCTGGTGCGATAAGCTGTATGTTTTACATTCAATTTACGTATGATCCGATTAGTCGACTAATCGAAAAAAATAGTCGATGACTAGTCGACTATCAAAATAATCGTTTGTGGCAGCCCTAGAAGGAATGCACAAGTTGTTCTGGTGCCGTTTGTTTCCCATGAGATGAAGCTACTTTTTTTTTTCATCCCTCAGCAGTCGTCAACTCATTGTTATCCGCTTTTGTTTTCATTGTTATCTGTTTATCACTTCAGGTGAACAAGCTAGTTCTGATCATTTTAAACTCATCAGGCTTTAGTTTGATTAAAGCAGAAGTAAGCGATCCGGTCGTTTTGGCTAATGCTGCGTTCCAGGCAGGCTTTTGAAACCGTAAATTACAGCTTCAAGTCACAACTTACGATTTTGTAGCGTTCCAGGCAACCCACTCGTGTTTTTCCGACCCGTTTTACCTGTGAAAGTCACTATAACGGCCACTCGTAACTTCCGACCTGTGAACTCGTACCAGATCGAACTGGTACAACTTCACAGGTCGGAAAAACACGAGTTACGGGCTGCCTTGAACGCACCATAACAGTCCTCGTCCCTACGTCACCACATTCACGCGCGTCCCTTGGCTGAAAAAATTGTAGGATACGAGAAAAGTTTTCTCCTGGTGACATGCTTTGGTCAAGATACCCCAAAGATCAAACATCACAGCTCTTTTAATCCACTCAAAACAGCCCTGTTCAGAACAGCTGGTGTCAGTGCCTGTCCCTTTGAATGCAATTGAGCCACTGCTCACCCCACCCTGCCCCCTCTACCGGTACCGGTACTCACAGGTAGGGGTGGTAATGTATTATGCAAATTTGAAAACAAATTGCGTTCATTGTATGACAACTGAGGGAACAGCTCATAAAACCACATGGATTTCAACTACAGATTTAACACACAAAACACCCAAATACATGTTAACGAGCCTTCAAAAAGTGATATTTCCATAAAATGTTGCCTTTTAGGTGTAGAGATCGGTCCTACTCACCTGATGTGCTCTGACACAGTCTAACTGGTCTCAACACAGTTTCATAAGCAAAGAGAACATTATATTTCAATGACGCAAATCTTCTCTCTTTTTATAGCTGCTCTGTCTGTGTCTTGTGTTTCATTGTGACTGAGCAAAGACTCATAACGTCCTCTTTCTCTGTGTTTCCTTCTGGTCTCTTTACTGTTTTGATGTGGATCTCTTCTCACTTTCAGGACTGACGAACGGCTTCAACAAGCACAAAGATGGTGGCTCCGATGCTGAGTACAGCCCTTGTCCAGTCCTTCATAAAGAGATGTAAGATGTGATGTGTCTGCTGTTATTTATTGTCTGCTTTAAGTGATGATTGATGAACCCTAAGCTTATATAATGACAATACGATGTGCTGTCTGTCTTACAGCAGCTCACCACCTAAACGCAGCCTTGGGAAACCAGCTCTCTCCAAAGTTCCCTTCATGGAGATAGTCAATGGAGACTCAGATTACACCGGTATGCTTCCTTGTTTTGTTTTGCTTTGCTTTCTTTAGTTAATTTGTTTTGGCAAAAAAAAATTTAATTGGGTTTTCTTTTTTTACTTGTGCACAAACTGTAATCTGCTCTGAATTTTATGTTGCATATCCACATGGTGAAAAGAATCAGCTCCCAAAAGGAAGAAATTTAAGTGTCTTATTTTTGGTCTCATGAATGTGTCTGTCTGCACATTTTTGCAACACACAACATCCTCATTACCTGTTGGCCCTGAGAAACTGTATCCACTGTATCTGTGTGGGACTCACTGGTCCTTAAAAAATGAAAAATAGATTTTCCCAGTGTGAAATGCCAAATACTGTATGTGTCAAAATCAATATATAGTTTCTTTTCTTACAGAACATGTCTGTTGCTTTGTTTCAGGGAATGGCAGCCAAACGTCAGAGGATGAGACGGAGCTGGAGTCTTTGGATCTGGTTTGGGCCAAATGTCGAGGATATCCCTCCTACCCTGCTCTGGTGATCTATTATTATTGAAGCTTCACCTTCAGTCACTGCATACACTGTTTGTAGTGTTTGTTTTTCTTGTTCTGTTTTGTCAAAGCTGCTGCTTTGTTAGTGGCTAAGAGGGATGATAATAAACTTGAATTTGGTGTAGCTTTTAAAACACGCAGCTTCCACCAAACTATATTTTGATAAGTTGAAATGAAACACTTGAGGTTCCCTCAGTTTAGGAGGAAAGCTGACTCTGACTGTGTGTTTGTTCCAGATCATCGACCCAGAGATGCCCGAGGACGGCCTGCTGCACAACGGGGTTCCCATCCCTGTCCCACCCAAAGACGTCCTCAGGTTGGGGGAGCAGAGACAGGAGGAGACCAACGAGAGGCTCTACCTGGTGCTTTTCTTCGACAACAAGCGAACATGGTGAGTTTGAAATGTGGATTATGACCACCAGTCCAACTTGCCTCTGCAATGTTACATATCTACTTTCCCCAAGATGCTATAAATTGTTTCAATCTATCATCATCACTCGTGTTCAGAGACTAACAGTCCACATCTGCTGTTGCAGGCAGTGGCTCCCACGTGACAAGGTGACACCGTTGGGCGTGGACGACACGGCGGACAAGCTGCGCATCATGGAGGCCCGCAAGTCCAGCATCCGCAAGTCTGTCCAGGTGGCGTACGACCGTGCCATGATCCACCAGAGCCGGGTGAGCCACAGCCAGGGCTTCGTGGCTTCCAACTACCTGTAGAGGGCGAGTGTGAGCCCACACTTGAGCGTCTCTCTCTCTCTCTCTCTCTCTCTCTCTCTCTCTCATTGGTCTTAAAGCAGCAGGTGGACGGGGCGAGTCCTCCTGCAGGTTGAATCTGTAATTCACACTGTGGTCTGAAGAGGTTGCTATGGCAGCACAGAGTCCTGGACTTGTAGTCCGTTACCAAACCACTAGTGTCTGACACCAGGAGCGATGGTGTTCGCCTCGATGCCGTTGAGGATGAGGACGGAGTTGCACCCAGCCAGGACTGTACGGCGGCGTCGGCTCGCTCCACGTGGATGTGTTGAGGTCGTGTGTCCGGATCAAGCGTAAAAGAATTCCCCTCTATTTTGTTTAATGCTACTGCCAAGGAAACAAATAATCAGAAAAGAGATTTGACATTTCTATGAACCACAGAAGACGAATGAATGGATCACTGCCATCTTTTATACAATAGCTTTTTACATTTTTAAACTTTCTTTTACAAAGACACTTGTATATTGAAAAGGCACACTTTGTGTACATATGTATGTGTATTATCAAACCCAATTTAATTTAATGTTGCTGTTTTTAAAAATGCGTATTTCAATCAACCCACACAGGGCAAAACGAGGCTGTGTATATTTGTGGAGAGAAAATAATTCCTGACTTGCTGCAGTGTACTAAGGTTGTCTTTGATGTAATTTCATTGTGCTGTGTGTGTGTGTGTGTGTGTGTGCGTGTGTGTGCGTGTGTGTGTGTACATTCAGAGCATACAACACAATGAGCCGTTGTTCTTTATATTTGAATTCTCTTTTTGATACAGAGAGAAATAATTTATTTATGGAAGACAGAACTATAGAAATAAAGCTATATTGGTTAAAGATGAGAATGAAATTTTATTTAAAATAATGGAGTGAGGTTTTAAAGAAGAAAAATCAAAACATGCAGCCAACATTTTAACAGATGAATTTCACGCTGGGTTTGATGTTTGAACCAATCGCCATCATTCACTGTTTAACCCCCACCCCCCAGAAGATTCTATTTATTGTCAAGAGCCCCATTTTATCAAATGGAAAAATACACCTTTATAAGCTTGTACTACCTGCATATTTTACCTGCTCACCAAATATTTTGTCTGAACCAGTATTTCCTCATTTTGGGAAATCAATGCTCTATTAAAAGCCTTTTGGGATACTTAGCTGCAGCTGTGTGTCGTGGTTTACTTTTTAAAATTTTTTGTTTTTTTGTTGTTGTTTTTCCTCTGTCTGTGATGGCAACAGTCAGAGCAGAAGCCATGTTATGTTCACTTCAATGGTACAAACATTCACAAGGATGTAAGAATGAACTGACTATTATGGTGACTGAAAGTCAACTGACTGTAAAGACTCCAGATCCACTGAACGTAATTGTTCACATTTGATGCAATTTGCCAAAATGTTGAACTATCCCTTTAAAGAAAGATGTAAAGTAATTTCTCTGCTGAAACTGTGATTGTTTTCTCCTATTTATCAATTAATTTATCTATTAGAAGACTTAACGGCATGTGCAGTATCACCATTACCACTGACCTCACCCAAATAACTGGTTTGTAATTAATTTAAATACTTAATTCATAATTTATTGTGAAAATACAGTCAATTCACACAGACATTTATCAATTTATAACTATAATGATCTACACACTAAGTATCAATGTAGGAGGATTGCTTTATAAATGATGATTTAAGTATTTCATAATGCTTAATAGTCTGCTATTATTTCAAGGTGTTATTGGCATAACTGTTGTTGTTTTCACTGTTACAATTAACAGTCATCAGTATAAACTGCTGTTCATGGTCTAGTGCTCTCTCCTCCCCCACCCCCCTGTTAAGAGCCAAGAGATGATACATATTATGAATTGGTGCTATACAAATAAAAGTTTTTTTTTTTGACTAAAAATTTTGACTAAAACGGGGGAGGGATACGACCGCCAGGAGGCGATTTTTGAATGAGGTAATTCCTTTACTGACATTGATGAGCTGCAGTGAACACAACACAGGTTGGATTCTTGTTTTATTAAGTACTGCATGTGTACATGTTGGTTATAAACAACAGTTATAAAAAGACCTATAAACATTTCCCTGCTCAGACAAACTGCATCAGTCTATGAGCACGTGTCCGTCCCATCAGGAGCTGAGATTCAACGATGACCGAAGCCAGCTGACGTGTGTGTCAGTCTTTCAGCAACAGGAAGTCAGGCGTGTCGATCAACACTGTGATCAATATCAGGTTACATTCTCAGAGGTGTGTGTGTTCACTCCGACCACCTGACTCCCTGGAGATGACAGTGACAGTGATGATGCTCCTCCTCTCCTCCGTCAGGGCCCGGGCTGCTGTCTCATCAGGAGGAGGTAATTGTGACGGAGGGTCCGGAGCTCCGTCAGTCTCCCCAGCAGGCGACCGAACCTCTGCGGTCCCCCTCGTGCAGCTCCGGCCTGGGCCCCACACACCCTGGACAGTAGGTCCAAGATCAGCTCCTGCATTTTCTCAACACAGCTGGCTGCCTGCAGGGACGCCCGGTCTGCAGGACACAGTAGGACAGAGAAATCTTTGTGTTAATGTACAAACATCAATTTGGCCTATTGACTTTTCTACAACACTACTGTGTGAGTGACGCTGAACAGCTGTGAAACATGACAGCACCTGATAAAGTCACAGTCAGTGAGTGAGTAAATCATTCACTGCAGAGCTGCAGATTGCTTTATACTGATTATCTGACTTGCAGGTGATTGGATCATTTCAAGCAGAGAGAGCACAAACAGCTGGTCTGACCTGAGCAGAGCAGGGCGGTGGCAGTGAGCAGGCTGTACTCGGCCTCCGTCACGCGCAGCGTCTTCATGCTGTGGAAGAAGTTGAGCACTGGGCCGAAGAGATCCTCACCGCCTCCTGATCACACCAGCCAAGAGGAAACACCTCATTCACTCTCAGTATGAAACAGTAACGTGACTGCAGTGAGTGTATCTGGACTCACCTGAGCTGAGCGGTGAGCTGCTGTGGATGTTTTCCTTTGACTCTACGTTCCTCAGCCAGTTGTGTGTTGATGTAGTAAATAGCTGCAGAGCTGACGACAGAGAAACATGAATGCAAGTGATTAGATTTATGTGAGTGATCTCTGTGTCTCCTCCTCCTCCTCCTCCTCCTCCTCCTCCTGCTGCTGGGTTTAATCACCTGGAATGGGACTCGCTGGGTTGTTGGAGAACTGCTGAGCTGAGAGCAGAAACATGACCTCCAGAGAGGAGACGGACAACAGAGAGCTCTGGTCTGAGAAGTCCAGGAGGTCAAAACCTGAAACCACAATTTCACAGCTCAGTGGACACTGTGCAAAGATATACAACACTGATTATAATAATTAATAATTCTTTAGCTAAGTGACTCATCATCATGTAGGAGCGCGTTCATGTACATGGTCATGCATGTAGGTGGGCAAATTATGAGGTGTGAATAAAATGTATTTTAGTGTTATTGTATTGTGTAATATGATATGTCTATTTTTGATTATTATAGTATCTTAATAAAACAAATGACAAAATTGTCACGGTCAAGCAAAAATGGCCAAATAAAAAAGGCAGTAATGCAATAGGTGTTTCCTCTTTATAAGTGGTAATATTGAGTGTCCTGTAATCCTATATTTGATGTACAATTTTGATGGTATGACATTTTCCATTCATTGTTTCTCTCACTCACTGACCAAAGAACAGTTTGTTTATATTCTGTTTGTCTCTTCATGTAAGAAAAAAAATCAACAAAAAAAAAGTCTAAATGAACAATGAACTCATCTCACTAACAAATTGTGCCCAGAAATATTTGAAATTTCTGCGTCATAGAGCTTCACTGTGTCTGAAAACACTTTTTACTCCTGTTTGTCTTGAGGCTCAGTAAAACCCACATATAATGGTGTTATCATACCATTAGCTGATATGGTGAAAATAGCAATATTAAGTAATTATTATAGATCTTTATGATCTATCTATATGTTTATTTTGTTTTTTTTAGGGGTTTTTGACCATGATATTGAACTCTGAATGAGAGTCAGAGATACCTGCAGGTGCTGCAGTAGAAATCAGGTTTCAAAACTAAATCCAACATATCAATATAAAAAAAAATGCAAAAGTTGAAGGCGCAAAAGTTTGTGCCTTCAATCTGATTTGAGTACAGTCATGGACCTTGTGTCTGTCTCACCTGGCACTGTCCTGGCAAACTGCAGCAGTCTCTGCAGGTGTGGAGACACAACATCAGACAGGACATCCCCCTCGTCTGCATACGGCCACTCAAACAGCTGATCACACACACAACATCATGAGGACAACACGGAGACATTTAATGTGCCTGTGGGAGATGTGATGTAATGTTTCCACGCTGTGACCTACCCTGCTGTGGCTGCCGCTCTGTGCTCTGTACAGTCGATGGGCCTCCACCACCCTGTCCACCATGTACTTCTGTTCTCGGGTTAAAGTGGGCGATACGGCCTGATGAAGACAGTTGTGAACACACATAACAGGATTAAACCAGATTTTACAGTACAATTTCTGTTAATCCCATCATATAAAGTATTAACTATCTGTGTGGAACTGTGTCATAATTGAAGCTATGCAATATCTATATCCATAAAATGATTGTTGACCTACTCTACTCAAAGCTATTAATGTGAACCTGATGGTGGTGATGGAAGAAAATCTGCAGACTCCACCATGTTTGTGCCATGAACATCAGAACCAAATTTAATTGTTGTTGTGTTTTTAAAGGGATAGTTCAACAGTTTGGCAAAATGGCCCATTGCCATAATCCCTATAGTTTTAGGAGTCAGTTTGTTACCGTTATTTGTCGGTGCAAGCTGTTTTTAGAACGGCAGAGCAGAGCCACGACCTGCTCAGAGCTACGCTACGGAGGGATTTCTTGGTTGAAACTCATCCTACACAATCCAACAACTCAGAGACTGCTTGCCGAAAAACTGCCCTCGACAGGATCATCAGCGGTTTTGCATGAATTTACCTCGAAAACAACTTAAACCTAAAACTATAGTATATACAATATACTTTATTGTGCTTTTATTGCAATATGGATCCCCCTGGGTCTGAAATAAAGAAATTAATATAGGGATTATGGCAATGGGCCAATTTGCCAAAATGTTGAACTATCCCTTTAAGATATTCATGTCAAAGGTGGAGCTGGAAACTCAGTTATGAATCCCCTGTGGTTCAAATGATTTGTGGAAGATAAGAAGAGCACCTGGCACAGGACACAGGAGGAAGGCGTCATCACTCACCTGTCCCGGTAGTCTGCTGGTGGAGCTGACCCTCCTGCTGTCTGTGTTCTCCTCCTCGTCCTGTCCTCTGCTTTTCCCTCCTTTCCTCAGGCGTTTCGACTGACACTGCACCTCAGTCAGAAGACCTGAGGGGAAATATACATGTTCACACTGGTTTGTTTACATTAAATTGAACACTTCACTTCATGCAGGTCGATCCAGACATGTCTTACACTCGGCCAGCATTCCCACAGCGCGACACTTCCTCAGCCGACAGTCCTGGCACTTCCTCCTCATGTACATGTCCATCTCACAGCCGCCTCCGCTCTTACAGTGATAGACGGCATTTTTGGTCACACTACGCCTGAAGAAACCTACAGCACAGGTGGAGAAGGACCATTTGATGCTGAAGCAGAAGGTCGATGAATAAGAAGAATAGCTAAATGACAGCTGGCTGGGTGGGTGGGTGGTACCTTTACACCCTTCACAGGTGAGAGCGTTGTAGTGATACCCTGACGCTTTATCTCCACACACCACACACAGCTCATCCTGACCTCTGCTCTTCCCTCCCAACCCCATCCGTGACCTTCGTCCCAGAGATAGTCCCGCGACTCCGAGGCCCTGAGCCAGGACCCCGCAGTGCGGCTCTGGGCCGGGGTCGCAGGGGGCCTCCAGGCAGTGAGCGCTGTAGTGGTATGGGGGGTGGCAGAGCTGTGTGGAGGAGGACGTGGAGGACGGGGAGGAGGTGGAGGAGGGCGGGGGGCTGTAGAGGGAGAAGGGGACGTTGGCAGTGCTGTACTGTTGTTGGCTGTACGGGAGCAGCTGGAGGTCGGGGTCCTGCAGGGGGTACCCCAGAGGGTCACCCAGCATGTCTGAAACAGATAAGGAGGGAGGTTCAGGAACTTCTGGAACTAAAGGAAAACTAGAACATTTACCTCAAAAAACACAGTTTGGCCTCTTAAATACTTTTATCTCAAGACTACTGGAAGGAAATGTGTTTATTTTTGGCTCAAACATTCACTTGGACTCAAAGATGAACTGATTAGATTTTGGTAGAAAAGGTTAAAGGTCAAGGTCACACGACTTCACATTCTTATTATATGAGAATAATTCGGTAATATATCAGAAATTCCCTCTGCAATAATAAGCATAATTATGGCTCATAACTCAAACTCCTCTAAGACATTTCACGTCCAAATGTCTAAACCTCAGTGTGACATCATAATGTTCTTCAAAAACACTTGCAGGAAGAAGAAAAAAAAGGTTATTAATCACTGCTGAAGTAGAGACTGTCTGTGACCATATTTTCTGCTCCTTGTTACTGATTGGTGGAAGAAACAAGCACAATGAGCTGATTTTAAAAACACATGAAAAGGGAATTAAACTTCCTGTAGAGAAGAAAAAGAATTACTGCTCATCTCTATTAGAACAAAATCACTGGTTTACAATATAAATTATATCTAGTGACTTTCTTCTCAAACCCTATGAAAGGATCAACAACAAGTTCATCAAAACAACACTAGAATTTGAGTGCATCTCTCTCTTCAAACTGTCAGAAAGGAATCAACGGTCAATTATGTAAGAAATTTGACTGGAAATGAATCATCAATTTTTTAAACAACCCTTTTTGAGAGGACCATGGAATTGTTTTGAAGAAGCTGTAGGTAAATAAATTATATATGATAATATTAGAGCTTAAGCAGAGAAGCAGACCAGAGGCCCATGGCACAGGGAGTATAGGCACATTCTAGGTTTGAAATATTATATAAAAAAGAGGAATGGAATAAGAGGGAAACCAGGAAGGAGGTACAGTATACATGTATAATAATGTAATGAAATTAACCTTTACTATTGCCGAATAAAAATGACACTTCCAGAGCCTAATTTGTAATTACCTAGGGCTCACCCAAAACCTCTACTGTACCCAAACAGCTGAATATCACATGTCTTCAAATTGATTGGTATAGAGCAAAGAAACACATCGGACAGAAAAATATATATACTGTATATACTGTACAGGGCATGCACCAAAAGAAGACTAACCAACTATTGGTTTTAAGAAATCAAATTATGGCACCCTGGTTCCAAAAAACATATACAAAATATTTAGGGATAATATGATTGACGTGATGATATCAAATTAAATAAAACTTTCTCTTGTGTCATTAAAGGATGCTCCTAACCAAAAACGATAAATCTTGTTGGCAGCATCAAGTTCGAATGCTAAGGTAGAGATAACACAGACTTGGGGGACTGAGGAGACTGATTGCCTTTGCGTGACCGAAACGTAATTTCCAGCGACACCATTACACCGCTGCGAGTCAAAGAGCGTCACAAGAATGTGGTCTGACGTGACTCGTGTGACTTCACTGCTTTTATGGCTCTTAGGGGAAACAATAAAAGGCTGGAGTGAGACCTTGTGAACTGGTCAGGCTGCTGAAACAGGATGCAGCTGACAGCTCCCACTGCCAGTTCAAACTGTTTTTGATCATCTACGCTGGACATGATGGTCACTCCGTGTTGTGACGGTTTTTGAAACATCTCTGAGTGTGGGTGAGCAGCTTGTGTTTTGCAAGTCCCATCTCTGCTGAGAAAACATGTGCGACCACTGGCTGCTTCGTAACATACAGCTGGACCACATGACGATTGGGACACCGTAAAGGCAGAGCCCACCCAACTGTTGGCGGTCTGGGGAGCACAGCAGATGGGAGATGCACTGATGGTGAAACACCAGGATGGATAATAAAATCTGTTTTCATGTGTTTGAAACTCCAAAACAAGTCCTGTAGCTTTGACGCATTGTTATTTTAGCTCCTGGTTAAAAACTACTGGAACCTTCTCTTCCCATAATGCAACTCGGCATCAGGGCCTTTGACTGTGGCTTGGATACAACAAACAGCCAGACCTCAAATAGACTGAAAATAAATTCATCACACACAAAGCAGTTTAGCTATTTATCTCAAACTGGTCTGTATAGTACAATGAATTCTGGGTAAAACAAAATGGCCAACTGAAACCGTGTTGACTCTCAGAAAATGTTTGTTGTCTGAGAAAGAAAGAAAGAAAGAAAGAAAGAAAGAAAGAAAGAAAGAAAGAAAGAAAGAAAGAAAGAGTTATTCCTAAAATCTGACATCTCATGAGAGACTGTCCCTAATTCTTTCATTATAACCCCGCCCCTTTCTGATAAAAGCCACGCCCCTACATTTGTAATCCAGGCTCCCTGATAAAAAGTCACAAAGCTCAGGCAGAGAAGAGATAACCCCAATGACCACTGATGGTTTGTAAATGAGGATGAGGCTACTGGGTCCAGTCAGATCGACTCAGGACGTCACATCTCAGATTTCTTCCTGCTTGTTTGCAGTTGGGCCGTGCACCTCAACCATCAACCATGAGGTGACACAGGAGTCAAAACCATATGAAAACTTTCAACCTGACTCCGTTTTTAGCTCAGTTTTATTCTTATTTTCAAAATGACAGAGAAACGCTCCAGATGCACCTCTGGTTTTCTACTCTCTGTTGTAACTTTAGGGCAAAATAAAAATCATGCATGCTACTGTCATAATCAATCAGTCATCAATGTTCTGTCTTCATCGATTGAACACTGATCACTGATCCAGTAAACAGGTACAACAGTAGGCTACCTGACAGTGTTGATGATGGTGGATGCACAGAGCTGCTGCATATTTGATTTCATTGCACTTAACCCGTGTGTCAACAGAACCATCAGTTTTAAAGGACACTTATCGTCCCTCCCTTTGTCTCCCCTCTCTTTCGTTCTCTCTCCAGATGTTTCCTGTCTTCACCAGACTGTGACGGCGATGGGTTTTTTTTGGGAGGGGGGTCCTCGCTCTGTCGACGTGTGACAGAGCTGTGGTTCGTGCTGTTTGTAAACCATTTGAATGCTGTCTAAACACTCCTCGGCCTCCCTTCCATCCCACGCACACTAGGGAGCAAAACAACACCAGCAAACTACCCCCCGTAGCAGTCCATCCACCCACCCGCCCCCTCCTTAGGGCTGGAGGGGAGACAACAGGGGGAATTGTTGATGATACACTTCAGTATAAATAGATTGTCGGATGCACGCTCAGCCTCCCTGCGTGCTGTGAACGTAGCGCGCCAGCTCAACCTCCTCAGCCTCCTCAGCCTCTCTTTCCTCCATCTCACCCAGAACTGTAAAGTGGTGAATAAAAGCTCATGGATTCATGTTGAAAAGTTACAATGGATGCAGAGCAGGAGAAAAGAGCAACAAATCTAACTCAGTATAGTCAGGGCCGTTGCTAGGAATTCTGGGGCCCCTGAAAGAATACTAAAGTGGGCCCCTGACTTTTCCACTTTTTTTCTTAGACTACGTATG